>NC_060910.1:17757347-18042347 GCF_014805685.1 Silurus meridionalis | reverse complement strand
TTGCATAAAAGTGTCAAGGCGTCACGTCGCTTGTGGCTCTCTCTTTATCGGTGCTGAACGCCACTCGTGCTGCTCCGGGTTTAAGCAGCCGTGAAATTGCCTTAATAACGGTTTAAATCTGAGCTTTCACAAACCCTTCACCTCTACAGCCCTTCCTCTGTCCCACGCTCAGGGGGATGCTGCGTTTCCTCGCTGTGCTGACCTGTACAATCCTCAACACACAGTAATCTCACACACACACACACACACACACACACACACACACACACACTGCTCAATTAATTCTGAAAATGTCACATGCTGTGTCCTTTAGAAAATCTTTTTCAGAGATGATAAACGGTACATTTTCTGCACTGTGGTGTGAAAAATATTTAATCCAAATCCAAAAATGCAGTTTTGTGAGACTCTACAGTATAAAATGAAGTGTGTCAGTTTTACAAACATGATTATATTTTCATTTGAAGGAGTGCGAGGCCACGCCCCCACACCTACATAATCATCATTAATGGCATAATCATCATAGATTAGATTAGATATATCACATATCAATATCTATATTTGCACACTGTTAATTGCACTCAGCTGCAATTTAAATATTTATGTATTTTATATGTGTATAAAATAATCTAAAGAATAAAAAGCAGCTGAGTGTAATTGACACGGTGAGGCAGAAAGTATAAATAATAAAGTATATAATTAGTTAAATGGCTGGTACAGAATGAGGTAGAGAATGAGGTAAAAGGCAGGTGGAAAACGAGGTAAAGGGCAAGTGGAGAACGAGGTAAAAGGCAGGTGGGGAATGAGGTAAAAGGCAGGTGGGGAATGAGGTAAAATGTAGGCGGAGAATGAGGTAAAATGTAGGCGGGAATGAGGTAAAAGGCAGGTGAAGTATGAGGTAAAAGGCAGGTGGAGTATGAGGTAAAAGGCAGGTGAAGTATGAGGTAGAGCCTTTTAATAAGAAGGAATGAGGTAAAAGGCAGGTGGAGTATGAGGTAGAGAATGAGGTAAAAGGCAGGTGGAGTATGAGGTAAAAGGCAGGTGGAGTATGAGGTAAAAGGCAGGTGGAGAATGAGGTAGAGAATAAGGTAAAAGGCAGGTGGAGTATGAGGTAAAAGGCAGGTGGCGAATGAGGTAGAGAATGAGGTCAAAGTCAGGTGGAGTATGAGGTAAATAGCAGGTGAAGTATGAGGTAAAAGGCAGTTGGAGAATGAGGTAGAAGGCAGGTGGAGCATGAGGTAAAAGGCAGGTGGAGCATGAGGTAAAAGGCAGGTGGAGAATGAGGTAAAAGGCAGGTGGAGTATGAGGTAAAAGGCAGGTGGAGTATGAGGCAAATAGCAGGTGGAGTATGAGGTAGAGCCTTTTAATGAGGAGTAATGAGGTAGAGAATGAGGTAAAAGGCAGGTGGAGTATGAGGTAAAAGGCAGGTGGAGAATGGGGTAAAAGGCAGGTAGAGAATGAGGTAACAGGCAGGTGGAGCATGAGGTAAAAGGCAGGTGGAGAATGAGGTAAAAGGCAGGTGGAGTATGAGGTATAAGGCAGGTGGAGAATGAGGTAGGGAATGAGGTAAAAGGCAGGTGGAGTATCAGGTAAATAGCAGGTGGAGAAAAAGGTAAAAGGCAGGTGGAGAATGAGGTAAAAGGCAGGTGGAGAATGAGGTAAAAGGCAGGTGGAGAATGAGGTAAAAGGCAGGTGGAGTATGGGGTAAAAGGCAGGTGGAGTATGAGGTAAATGACTAACTGTTGTAACTCTTCAATCAGTATGTCACTCAGTGTTTGGGGATCAGTGACACGGTGATACTCGTTTCCCACTTGTATTGTAAATATATTGTGTTCATAAAACATCTTAATTAGAGGATATTATTTTCGTATCGTTTTTTCTAATTGGAATGATTTTTTAAAATGAGAAGAGATGAAGGCTATTTTGGAACAAATGTCCTCGTTGTGTTGTAGCCAGTGAGACAGAACACTGCTAAGTAGGGAATAGAAGAGTATTATAATCCGGCGTACTGAGGGATCTCAGCTGTGTCACTATAATTAAAAACGTTTTCCTCTCCTTTGTCACACGCCGGGGCTGATGTCAACGTGTGACCTGCTTCAGGGTCGGAATTAATTTCACAAAGCTCTGATTTAATAGAGCCGGAGGGGCTGATGGATTTCCACAGATTGAGTTTTTTACACAAAAAAACACAAAGAAAGATCCATTTGGCCGAGGATGAACTTGCACACAGAGAGAGAGAGAAAGAGAGAGAGAGAGATAAAGCATCAGAGACGATGATAGATGGAATGAAATTATAAAGCTTCCATTAAAAGTTTCATTCTGGGCTGTGAACAGCACCTGCAGTCTTTGTGTGTTCGCTCACCTGCAGTATGACGGATAATTACACTATCGAATCTTCTCTCCTGCACCTGGGCTGAATGGAAAACTGAACGCACACACACACTTTTGTCTTGCCAAATGATCTGGCCTCGTTCTTGTGGATTATCTTGTGCAAGCAGACATAAAGGCCAGCTGAACATTCTAGACCTTCCAGTGGAATGTGAGTTATTCAGGACATTCGGTTCTGCCCCACACTCCCTTCACCAACTTCACTAAGGTCGAAATTGTCATTTTGTCTGCAAACGTTTTGTAGATTCAAAGTTTGTTTTATGATGACATCCTCATCTCCTCAATCACAGGCAACAGCTGTTAGATCTGTAGTCCAGTTGTTATGGTAACTAGACTCTCAGGACTGTTAAAATTTTCCTATAAACTGATATCCAGGTGTTTTATTTACAATTTTAGTTACAATGAACTGCGTTATGGTGGACCTCTGGGAAAATGTCCCGCCTCCTTTTTCCCTTCTTTTCTTCTCTTTCCTGTCTTTATTTCTCTCTCACTGTAATCTAAGAAAGCTTTTTAACCCTTATAGATCACTTGTAAACTTTTACAAAAACACAGAAGACTGGTTTATAGATAAACACCACTTTCTACACCACTGCTGACACTGGGAGACTTGTGCACTAACAGTGACGTTTTTGTCTCTCTTATTCAGGTGAACACAGCATGGCTGTCCAATCTCCACGCTACCCAAGCACTGTAGAACTGGATGCCTACGCCCAGAAGACGGCCAACAGCCCGCTGTCCATCAAAATATTCCCAACCAACATCAGGGTCCCACAGCACAAGCATCTTAACCGCACAGTGAATGGCTACGACACCACAGGGCAGCGCTACAGCCCATACCTCCAAACTGGTGCCTACCAGGGCCTTTTGGGCATCGTCAAAGTCTCTTCATCATCCTCTTCCTCTTCTACATCGTCAGGGTTTATCGCTTCTGCAAAGGCTGTGGTGAAGAGCGCAGAGGGTCGGCGGACTAAAGTTTCTCCTGCTCACTTAGCAGTGGCTCCCTACCAAGTGAGCTACAATGCGGCACCTTCAAAGCCCCCCGAAACTACGGCTCTTACCGTGCCGCCCAATGTGACGGTTGCCGGCTCTGTGATTCCTCTGGCCGGGACGAGGGGACTCAATCTGTCCTCTCAGTCAAATCTTCCCTCAATCCAGAGCATAATTTACCAGATTAACCAGCACTGTCAAGCGCAGGCCCTCCAGCAAGTCTCCACAGTTCCCCAGAACTCCAACTCAAATCCCAGCCCCTGCAAGCAAGGCACCACTGCACATGGGCTTTCATCCATCTCAGGAGGAAGTTACGCAGCAAACCTGGCACCACAAGGGAACATGGGATACTCCGGTACAGTGCTTCCGGGACACAACGGGGATGCGGTGAAGGTAGCTGCATATTCTGAGAGTTTGGATTACATCCTTTGGCAGAAGCAGCAGCAGCAACAGCAGGCTATTTTGAGGATGTACAGTGGTGGAAGCGGTGGAAGCTGTGCGGTTAGCAAGTCACCAGAATCATGTGGCCCGAGTGTCCTAGCAGGTGGATCCCAGGCCTTGTGCTCCTCCAGGACATACCCAGTAATGACGAGCATGAGCGGAGGAGGAGGCCTCGACAAACTGAGCTCCTCACCGCAGAACTGCGCAGCCATGCAGGGGAATTTTGCTTTGGGGCAGTATTTTGCCCCACCATGGAACAGTGTCCTGGTCACACCAGAAAGTGACTGCTACAACCCTCAGGAGTTGCCACCAGGAACAACGAGCATTGGGCAGAAGGAGCTGGGCTTCCTGCCTCACCATCACCAACTTCATCATCACTACCATCATCATCACCAACACGCCCCTATAGACAGCTCGGGGGGCATTTGCTGCAGTCTGCCTAGTAAAAGCTTGTGCAACGCTTCGGTTCTCAGTAGCAGTTTGCAGTCACTGGAATACCTGATTAACGACATCCATCCTCCCTGTATTAAGGAGCAGATGTTGGGTAAAGGCTACGAAACCATCTCGGTACCACGACTTTTGGATCATCAACATGCACACATCCGGCTTCCTGTTTACAGATAGAAGCGCTGAGCTGAGTGGAGCTTTCACAAACTGGAGATCTTTTCAATCAAGGAGCTGGAATTATGGGTTGGAGTCGGTTCTGTGGATGTGCAGCAGAGTGGGAGGATCTGTGTGGTGATTAGTTGGTTGATTGGGAGGAAGTTAAAGTCCTGCTTAAACATTCTGTTTTGCCAACAGGGATTTGTATTTTTTTGTTCAAATTTTTTTTCTTCTTTTATCTGATTGGACAAAATTGTGTAGGTGATAAAAATCACTTCCTATCTGAGCAGGAAACGATTCATACTCTGAAGAATATCTGCCGGTGAGCACGTGATGTCACAGTGGAGATGGTGAAGTGCTCCCTGAGTGTAACGTTATATTAGTTTCAGAAAATCCTAAGTTAAATGTAAGAGTAATTGTGGCTGTTATGGAAACTTGCACTGCTTTTGAAATCATTCGGAAATCTTGTGAAAAGTTCGGAAAAGCTGGAAACAACTAGTTTGAGTTTAATGTATTTATGAAACTTGAGAAACTTGAATTTATTTTTGTTTTATATATTTGTAGTATACGAGATGTATTCGGCTGCTAAGGAGAAAGACGTGTCTTAGTTTTTTAATGGTTCCCGATGAGTTCTTTCTGTTCCGAGTTTTATCGCTTTTTCCATTTTTTGCTTAAAATCTGTGCAGTGTTTCACCAGGAGGGAACACTGCAGTTCACTGAAGAAGCCACATGGTACACACATCATACACTCATCGTACACCCATCATACACCCATCATACACCCATCATACACTCATTATACACTCATTATACACTCATCATACACACATCATACACTCATCATACACTCATCATACACCCATCATACACACATTATACACTCATCATACACCCATAATACACACAACATACACACATCATACACACATCATACACTCATCATACACTCATCATACACATCATACACTCATCATACACTCATCATACACTTATCATACACACATACACACAACATACACTCATTATACACATCATACACTTATCATACACTCATCATAAACCCATCATACACTCATCATACACATCATACACTTATCATACATACATTGTACACACATCATACACCCATCATACACTCATCGTACACACATTGTACACACATCATACACACATTGTACACACATCATACACACATTGTACACACATCATACACACATCGTACACTGATCATACACTCATCATGCACCCATCATACACTCATCATACACACATTGTACACATCATGCACTCATCATGCACCCATCATACACTCATCATACACACATTGTACACTCGATGGCTGCTGAGAAATGTTTAATATTGATGATGAAGAATATTACAATAGAAGGTCCTGCTTTGTTGCCACTTCAGTCTGAGTTTTTTTTTTTTTTAATTTCAGGACGTCAGGGTGATGTGATTGCAGTCCACATCCAAGAACTGTGTTTATTTGATCACGATTTTACAAGTTCTGACACATTTTTCAGGAATCAACCCCTCTCTAAAAATCCATCCGATACACCATTTTTTAGCTCTTTTTATTCATTGTTGTTATTTGTTTCTCCTGACGTGGTGATATTACACTCCTCATCATCTTCACAGCTTTCTGATAAAGAGAAGCTTTATTTGTACTCATTTTTTTAAATAAGTGGTCAAATAAAACAGTTCCTGGTCGTCGACTCAGAGTTGTGTGCTTACCCATGATAAACCCGTAATGAACCCGTGATAAACCTCTACACCGGAGCAGACGTTCAGGTTCAGTGTTCAGGTTTTAGTAAAATCTGACTCTCTATAAACGATGTCTTGATCTCTGTAGGTTCTGTCAGAGAGGCATCGTCATGGTTCTGCTAATTTCCCATTGCTAATTAATGCTAATGAGTTGAATAAAAGCAAATTGCTTGGTCACATGACCCTGATTAAAGCAGCAGGAGTGCAGGGAGAAGAAAAACGGGCAAAGCCATTATTTTTTGGGGGGGGAGATATAACAATCATTTTTCTATGATTCTCGATTTCTTTCTCTGATGGAGAGAGAAGGTATGGAGTGAGCACTTTCTCTCTCTCTCTCGCTCTCTTTTTTCTCCTCTCGATCTGTAACAATGAAACGTTCATTCCAGCTGTGAAGTCCCTGTGAATGTGCTGCACTTATCCAACTGAGTGGACCAACGAGAAAAGCGAAATAAGTGAATAAAAGCAGGAGAGAGAGATTGGATTGATGCAGCAGAACTGTGCTGAATTAGCATTTCTCTTTCACTCACGTTTTATTGGAAAATTTAATTCCTAAACTCTGGTGATTGAAAGAAAGAGAGAGAGAGGGAGATTGGGTTTGAGTTTCTGCCCGAAGCAAAAAGCTGTCTAGATTTATGAAGTGCAATTATTATGACTGTATGAAGGGTAATTTTATTTGCTTTTATTCTGAGCTCAAACCAAAACAAAAAAAAAAAAAGAGAAAAAAAAATTCCTTTGTGATTCTGGTACATTCCTGCTGTTCTGTAAACTCATCCCTATTTGTTTTGAGGTGCAAAAAAATAAAGAATTTTGAGAATTTATTTAAACCCCTCTGCCTTGTGTGATTGTTTTTATCAAAGAAAATTTAAAAAAAAAACTTTTCCAGCTGAAGCTCTCGTTTCAGCGCCTGTGTGGAGGAAATGATGGAGGAAATAATCTGTGTAGTTGTGAGAAAGCTTCACGTCTTTGGCAGATGGAAGCCGAGCCGTGCTTTGTGGTGTGGAGAGACGAGGATAGACAGGTGTGTGTTTGTGTGTGTGTGTGTGTGTTGTGTTTCAGTTGTAAGGTGTGTTTGACGCACCTGCTCTAACAATTATATTACTGAGTATCTGGATCCGTTTATTGAAACAGCTTCACTGCTCCAACCGTCAGCAGGACAGAAGATTTGATCGTCTGTTCATCTGAATAACATCGTCAGACCTCCTTCTCACAGAAGCTTCTGTACTACTAAAGTTTCTGTCACCATCAGCACATTGATCATTGTTCTGTAACAGCAGCTCACAACATCATCACGGATTTAAACCCTCAGGCTTTCATTTGATTTTTGACTCAAGTTTGATTATAACCCGAGTGATTGATTGATTATAGGAAACGTGAACATTCACCCAGTACCTGAACATCATAATGACTGTAATTATTCTGAAATCTTATATCTTGGCTCTGGAGTGTGATATTTAGATGAAACCTGTGTTTCTGTCCAAGTCTCAGTAACCAGCATTGTGAATATGAAGATTAGAGGGAAAAATCTTTTTAAAGAAATCTTTGACTTTTTCTGATTTGCTTTATATTCACAGTGTTAATTAAGGAGATCAAGACGATTTACAGAAGCATAGGTTTGCTCTGAATTTCACACTTCAAAGCTGAGATACGAGGCTCATTAAAAACAAATAATTGCTTAACAATTTCTATGTAGAAAATGCTGAACATGGAGTTTTAGATCTCAGCTTTAGAGTGTGTTGACTGCAAGGACCTACACTGTGAATTTGGGAAAGATCGGAAAAAAGTCACACTTTTCTAATTGAATTTGATCTTTTTTCTATTTAGTGGATTCAAAGATTCTTTTCCCTCTTTTTCCTGTTTTAAAACAAAATAAAGGAAGACCAGCTTCAATTTCTTTCCGTCTACACAGAAACAGGAGAACAGAAAAGTCTCTCACCTCTACAGTTACCAGGCAGTGACACAGGAGACAATAATCCGGTATTTACACACTGCAAACAGGTGAATATCTGATATCAGCGGTCTTATATACAATGACGCTGACGTGCTCTGATTACATTTATACAATATACACATCTGCAGCACTTCCCACCATTCCAACACCTAATAAAGTTCACCAGCTCGGTGTAGAAATAGAAACTACTTCATATGCTCCTCACAGATCCAATTCTGAGAGCCATCATTCACGATCTGCTGATCCCTGTGCCGAATCTGCTTCTGCTCCAGAAAACCCTGCATTTGTACAGAGAGAGAAGAACAAAAATCCAGAAATACAGCAGGGACGTAACATTACTGACTGGAAGTTATAGGAAATCTGTTTTTTATATCTCAGCTTTGGAGTGTGAAATTCAAACCTGTGCTGCTCTACATGCCGTGACCTCCTTAATAATCAGTAGCCATACGGAGAAAACCAGAAGCTGATAAAAACCTCTGATTCCAACACATTTCAGTTTACTGCATTATCAGTGTTGTAGCAGTGTGTGATTCTACTGTGTGCGATTATATTGAATTATAATTTGTGTGTGTGTGTGTGTGTGTGTGTGTGTGTGTGTGTGTGTGTGTTTGCATGAATTCTAGCAGTGTGTATTAGGGGTGTACCGGTACATGTATTCGTACCGACATTTTTCGGTACAGGGATTTCGGTAATGCAATGCTTTTTACGTGCGGAACATAGTTACAACATAGTTAGTTTCCTCCGGGACGTATAAAGTGACGGACCAAGAATCAATAGCGCTAGCGTTAGCCGCTAAACGGTAATCTGCCGGTGTGGATTTAAGATTCAAGATTTTGTATTTGTCATAAAAAAAATTTATATACACAAAACAGCTTGCAGTGAAATGAAAAGTTGAAAATAAAAAAGAAATAAAAATATTAAGTTCATATCGCTAGCCGAGAGCCACTTCCTGTTAGCGGCTAATGCTAGCACTATTGATTCTTTAGAGTTTTATGTCCAGCTTCAAGAATTTGTCTCAAAAAAAATAAAATCCTGACAATTCCACACTTCGAGGGAGTGAATGAATGAAGGATGGAAGGAATGAAGACATTTTAAAAGTCTTCTGAAAGAAGGAGCAGAGTGAAGTAGCTCATATCTTGATGGAGTTTAGATTCTGGAGCCTCAGGTCTTAGATTTGGAGTGTGAGGTTCAGACTAAACCCCTGCTGCTGGTCATGTCTCAATGTCCTTAATCAATCTTACAAATATAAAGAAAATCGGATACAGTAAAAATGTTCACCCAGAAATACAATACAGGTTTTTGTGCCTTTGTGGTTTTTTTCCACACACAAAAAAGATTTTCAGATCTTCTCAAATTCACAGTCACTGAGGTGAAAACATCAGGAGAGCACACTGTCACAGAAAACTGACATCTGAAGCTCTGATAGCAAAAACGATACGTGTGTATGTTTGATTATAATGAGTTCACTCTCTCAAATACACATGGACCAGAAGCTCCATCTTAATGATGTCCTACATCTCTGCAGGACACCTTCTTTTGGACCTTCTCCACTAATCAGTTTTATTCATTTCTCCTTTCCATTGCTTCCTTCATCTTAAGCGGTCTGGAGTTCTGCTTTTCACATGATCCTCATTAGATTAGAGAGCAGCTCTCAGGAGGTGGAGATGAAGATCTCAGCAGGCCTGGATATGAAAGAGAGAGGGAGATGCAGAGAGTTTTGCAGAGCTGCGAACTCATCTGAGGTCTGTGACAGACTTCTTGACACCCATCAGGTTCTGGATGATCACAGAGACGTGTGAAGAATGTGTACGTTTAATTCAAGGTAAGCGTTCAAAGGCGTTTCAGTTCACAGCCATGAAGGACTCCTGGTGTTTCTCCACACTGCTGTGTACAAGAGAAGTCCTCAGGGCTCGGGGTCATGGCCTGAACCTCTCCTCTCCTCTCCTCTTTACAGCAGTGAACACAGGGAATGACAGATGGGGGTAGAGGGAGGGAGGGAGGGAGGGAGGGAGAGCTTCACAATAAGAGCAGTGGAATGTTAAACACAGCCTCAGAGACACAGACGTCCTTTCAGCTGGTGCTACTGTGAATGGGTGATGTGGAGGGTGAATGGATGGTCAGATGGATGGATGTGTGAGGGCAGTGAAGCGTGGAGAAATAGATAAAAGGAGGACTGATTAAATAAACAGATGGTTGGTTGGTTAGATGGATGGTTTATCATATGGATGGATCATTTGGTAGAAGCATGCATGATCAGATAAACCAATGACCAAATGTAGAAATGGATGGATGGATGGATGGATGGATGGATGATAGAATAGGTGGATGGGCAGAATTTAATGGAGTAATAACAATGAATGTATGGTCAATTGGATGAATGGATAGATAGATGAATAGATAGACTAAAGAATAGATAAATGACTGAATGGATAGATGGATGGAAAGCTTACTGAGTGGAGGGGTAAAGTGATAGTCAAATGGATGAATGGATAGATGATAGGTGGATGAGCAGAGTCAATTAGAGCAATAAATAAATGAATGTATGGTCAAATGGATTGATGGATCGATGGATAGATGAATAGACAGAAAAAAAGAATAAATAAATAATTGAATAGATGACTGGATGGATGGGTAAAAAGTCAAATAAGAAAGAGATGGATAAATAGATATATGACTGGATGACTGCATGGGCTGATGGACAGACAGATAGTTGAATAGATTAATAATGAATTGAATGTTTGACAGCATGGATGGATGGATGGATGGATGGATGGATAGTGAAATGAAATATTTTAATAGCTTGGTGTATGGATAACTATCAATTGTTTATTTATCAAAATGAACAATTGATAGTTATCCATACTCCATTTATCCATCCACCCATCCATCCATCCATCCATCCATCCATCCATCCATCCATCCATCCATCGATGGATGGTTGGATGGATAAATGGATAGTTTAATGAATGAAAGGATAGATGCTTAACTGAATGAAAAAGCTAATTAATGAATGGATGGACAGATGCATAATTGAATAAAAGGATATCTGGATGGATCAATGGATGGATGGAAAGTTGAATAGATTTTAGGTATGGTTGAATAAATGAATGGACAGATAGTCAAACTGATGGGTAGATGAATAAAGGGATGGATGGATAGATGCAGGAATGAATATTTTATGGGTAGATGAATGGATGAATAGTTGATAGATGGATAAATAGATAGTCACAGAGAAGAGACAGATGGGAATAGCGGATAGACAGATCTGTTCAGAGCTGCATGTGTGTAGAGTAAAGTGAAGTGAAGGAGGAAGGCCGCAGTAAGACAGTAGTGTTATTATAGGAACAGCGTGTGTGTGTGTGTGTGTGTGTGTGTGTGTGTGTGTGTGTGTGATGAGATGAAGAGAACACGAGGTCACAGAGACTCTGCAGACTGAAGCAGCACTAATTGCTAATCAGGATAATAGCAGCGTGACTAACTGACAGGACGTCACCTCCTCCTGAACGAGGGCGAGAGAGAGAGAACGAGAGACGGACCTGCTCCAACTCTCCTGCTTCACTGGTGACTTTATATCTCTCTTATTCCTTCATACACTGAACACATTTTACTACATTTAATTAACTTCCACCTTTTCTTCCCAAAAGCTGCACTATTTTTATCAGAAAATATTTTAAAATATAATAAAGCGGGTAGAACTCTGTGTTCTTTCATCGCTGATCTATAACTGCTCCATCGCTGCTCTATAACTGCACCATCGCTGCTCTATAACTGCTCCATCGCTGCTCTATAGCTGCTCTATAACTGCTCCATCGCTGCTCTATAACTGCTCCATCACTGCTCTATAACTGCTCCATCGCTGCTCTATAACTGCACCATCACTGCTATATAACTGCTCCATCGCTGCTCTATAACTGCACCATCACTGCTATATAACTGCTCCATCGCTGCTCTATAACTGCTCCATCGCTGCTCTATAACTGCAACATCACTGCTCTATAACTGCACCATCTCTGCTCTATAACTGCTCCATCACTGCTCTATAACTGCACCATCACTTTACCATCACTGCTCCTTCACTGCTCTATAACTGCTCTATACTGTAACTGCATCATCACTGTTCTATTTTTCTCTCAGAGCAACATGTTCCCTTCTTCACACAGCCAGAAGAGGCATTAAATAAAGAGGTGTAACTGTTGCACCACATTTAAAACCCACAATGACAGTGTCGATACACCTGTCTCACTTTTCCTCTCTCTATCTCACACTCTCTCCTTCTCTTCTTCTCGATTTACTCCACTGCTCCTGTTCTGGAGTCGTTAATTAGCTCGTGTCTGACTCTCTTCAGCTATCTGTTCCAGAGAGAAAGAGAGTGAGAGAGAGAGAGAGAGAGAGAGAGGAAGTGTATGGAAAAGGACAGGATTCCTCTGTGAGGGTTTTGTGTGTCGAGTTCCTTAATTAAATGGTGTGACCTTCCAGGTCAGTGGCTGTGTGAATGTGTGTGTCTGGCTCCATGTGTGTGTGTGTGTGTGTGTGTGTGTGTGTGTGTGTGTGTGTGTGTGTGTGTGAGTGAGTGTGTGTATGTTATAAACACCCTTTCATAAATCTTAACCAACTGAGGAACGGGTGACAAAGGTCAGCTGGAGACACCTTTTTTTTTCTCATGCCGTGTGTGTGTGTGTGTGTGTGTGTGTGTGTGTGTGTGTGTTCTGTTGTTCTTGCTGAAACTGTTTGATGTAAAGAGATGAACATCTCTGTGTGTGTGTGTATTACAGCTTCAGCATGAAAGTAAAGCTGCAAAGTTCACACAAAGGTGTGAGATAGAGATGAGATAGAGTGAGAGAGGGAGAGGGGGAGAGGGGGTGGACAAGAGCTACTAAACATCTTTCTTTATCTCTTCATCTCTCTCTCTCTCTCTCTCTCTTCCTCTCAGATGAAGGGAGGCAAGGAGCAATAAAAACAAGGGCAGCTGCTCTCTCTGTGGAGCCTTGGCACTGACTACACACACACACACACACACACACACACACACACACACACACACACACACACCAAGGCCAGAGATCCCGCTGCTGCTTTGATCACTCGTGAGCGGCTTTGTGATTTGGGACCAAAATGTCAATCACGAGGAGAACTCAGGGCTCAGACTGCTGATATTTCTCCTCACACACACACACACACACACACACACACACACACACACACACACACACACAAACCACTGTAGAGAAGAGACCCTCTTGATCATCATTTCTAACCTCACTACCATCCTCATCATTACTATCCTCACCATCATCACCCTCATGAAGGTGAAGAAACCCACTTTGGTTCCTGCCTCTAACCAGCCTGGGATGTTCTCATGAGAAACAGGTGCCATTACTTTAAGCTCACTGGAGTTATTGTCAGGAAATGGCACAAGCACAGACTGAGGTTACACCAGAGACAATGTTGCCCTGAACAACATCTCAACACAAACATCTGCACAAGGTCATCTGTGATGTCTGAGATGAGGTCTGTGGTCATGAGCCTTATTGTGAACAGAACAACAATCACTGCTTCAGGAGGATCTGCTCATGAGCTTGATCAGGATCTCTGGCCTCCACATCGAGGCTGTTATCTGCTCTTGAGGTCAGGAACCAAAGATCTAAACTACAGCTCCACACTGTTATTCTGCTGCCCTCTGGTGGTGCAGTGAGGAGCTACAACACACAGGGTGATTGACCTGAGCTCCTTCATGGTTCCCTCAGCCTCATGGCTGTGGATGAGGTGTTTAAAATCCGACTTGAGGAGAGAATAATGAGGATGAGAAGGTTCTGGATTTCAGTTGCACAAAAACCCCCCACAAAATCATCCAAAACTCTCACTGATTTCTGTGTCAGACTACTTCCTGTCAGAGGCAAGACACACACACACACACACACAAAATAACATTCACAGAGCTGCTGAAATTTTCTCACACACAGCAACAAAACCAAATCAGTGTGTGTGTGTGTGTGTGTGTGTGTGGTTGTGATGTTGATCAGCTTTTCTCTTGCAGTGTTCATGTGGTTACACACATGCTGACACACAAAGCCTTAGGCTCTGCCCTACTTACACACACACACGTGTAGGTTAGTTAATATCATGGTTAACATTTGTGGTAAAGCGGATTCTATTCCTCTACTGCTGATTCTCCCATGATGCACTGAGAACTCAACCACAGGAAATCTAGAAGTGCTGTTCAGTGCTGGGACGGGGAAACCCTGAGAGATTGCAGATCCAGATGTTCCAATTCCTTCGCTTGATTTGTTTGGGATGCATGGAGTGCACAGGGGCTTCATCCTGCTGGAACAGGTTTGAGTCTTCTAGTTCAAGTGAAGGGAAAAGTTCATGCTCCAGCAATGATAGACATTCTGTACAATTTGTGTGCTTTAAACTATGTGTAGCAGTTTGGGGAAGAACCACAGATGGTTGGAACAGCCTGGTGTCCCAATACTTATGGCCACAGAGGGTGATTTTGACAGGAAGGAACCTGAAGCATCTGCAGTAATAATTGATATTAAAATCTGCTTAATTCAGTTGTATTATTATATTTATAGTACTTTAGTAACATCCTGGTCATGAGGCCTGTTTTTTTTTTCCCAACAAAATCGTATTTAATAATAAATTTGTGGCGAGATACAAATTCATAAAAACACAGAACATTTCACAGAAAATAAAACACGAGAAATGTATTTATCTACTTGTATAAAACATGACGCTCGGATATATAAAGCGCAACACACAATTCATTTTAACGTGCTAAAAGGGGCGGGGCTTACGCTGTGGTCAGCTGACTAATCTTGTGATGTCAGAACGACACTTTACATACTACACATTTTGTAGCTGGAGAGGCGACATCACTGAGCCCCGCCCTCTCAGACAATTTTATGACCAAGTGCTGAATCAACAAAAAAAAAATCATTATTGATTGTAATTTACTGACACACAGCAGATTTACTGCTCACACGCTCTGAGTCACTGCACTCCAGCTGGAAAACCACAAACTACTACAGAGGAGGTCTGTGTGAGACAGTGGGCGTGTCCTCATGTCCTCATGTCCAGGCTGATCGAGGTCTGCTGCGAATCTGCAACAAGGTCAAAACCTCAGGTCAGAAAAGCTCCAGCTTTGCTTTAAGAAGGTGTTTTCAGACTCCTCACCTTCTCCTCGTAGCCACGTCGAGCCATCCTCTCAGTCTCCGCCCTCAGCTCCTCCTCCTGCTGCCGAAGCCCCTCCCTCAGCCCCGCCTCCTCCTGCTCGAGTCTCTGCTGCTCCTCCCACTGCTCTCTGCGTCGACGCTCCACCTGAAGTTCATTCTCATATTTAGACGAGAGTTCATCAAAATCCACACCCACACACGCGCACACACGCACGCACGCACACACACACACCTGAGCGTTGATATCCTGCATGCGTGTGGTGCGCTGCTGCTCCTGTTCCTCCCTCTGCTGTCGTTTCTCCTTCTCTTCTTCCTCCAGCATCTGCAGAAGCTCCAACCTCCTCCTCTCACACTCCTCCCGAGCACGGCGCTTCTCCTCCATCCGCTCGTGTAGCTGCTCCTGACGCACACTGAGCACCTTACACACACACACACACACACACACACACACACACACAGTTTCCTGTTTTCTCTTCAGAAGTGAGACACATGGTGGTAGTGAGGATATTCTGACAACACTGCATGCACACACACACACACACACACACACACACACACACAGGAGGTGTAGTTTACCTCATGCATGAGTCTCTCTCTGGCTCTTCTCTCCCTCTCCCACTGAGCCTCACGCTGATCCCACACCTTCTGAGCATCCTCTCTGATTGGATCCCCCAACACACACACACACACACACACACACACACACACACACAGAAATAAAATAAACACTGAAACTGAAAGTGTGAAGGTGTATATGAGGTTTATTAGTAAAGATATGAGCAAGTGCTGTGATTGGACTGAAACTCCACCCCCTGCCCCGCCCCCTGACCTGTAGAGCAGGTCAAACTCTGCCTCTCGCTCTTTCTCCAGCTGCAGCTGCTCATCCAGGACGTTCTTCATCCAGGCCACGTCGGCCACCGCCCTCTCCCTCCTCACACTCTCCATCCTCCGATCCTCCTCCTCTCCCTCCATCATCGCCGCCAGGATCCTGCGGTCCGCCTCCTGAGGACACACACAGACAGGAGACAGACCCATAGAGGACACAGTGAAGAGTCAGGAGAATCACTTCAGTGTTGGATTGGGAGATGTTGATCTTCTTCTCATTGCTGTTCCACTCACCAATTCCTCCTGGACCTGCTGCGCTCGTCTCTTCAGCTGCGCTCGGTACTGACGGCTCAGGAAACGTCTGCAAGAACATCCGCAGTGACGTCACTAAAACATCACGCCATTGCAACATCACACACGCGTGAGCATCTGCTTCTCACCCGAACTCCGATTTCTTCCGGCTCTCCTCGACTCTCCTCCTGTCCTCCTCCAGCTGCTCCACCTCCAAGCGCTGGAAGAGAAGAGCATCCTCCTCCTTCTGCAGACGCCGACTCTGTAACACACACACACACACACGAGAAAATCAACTTCTCCACACCATCATCATCAGGCTAAATGATTGAGGGGTTTTATTGAACCCACCTCCTGCTCTCTGAGTTTCAGCTCCTCCATCTGCTGCCTCAGAAACTCGACTCTCTCTCTCTCCTGCGCTCTCTTCCTCTCCTCCTCCTCCTTCATCCTCTCCAGTGCCTCCTGTCTGTTCCTCTCGTACTCGTTCTGAAACCGCAGTCTCTCCTGCGTGGCCTCGTCCTCCACCTCGAGAACAAACCAGAGACACAACATCAAAAAAATCGCTCTGGACCTCTGGATAAAAACAAACTATGGAATAAATGAAATCATCTGTACCTTTTTTTTCTCCTGCTGCTGAACCTGCCACTGACTCACCACATGCTCCTTATGCAGCTCTGATTCCACCTGCATCACACACACACACACACACTCTTGTACACCTAGGTAGGTGATGACATCACCCTGTTCACAGCAGCTTGAGGAGATCCTGAGATCTTCCACTCTTCTCCATACTCACCCTTTGCAGGTCTGGGTTGTTCTGTTTCCAGTGCTCCTTCAGAAGCTCCTGCGCGAGCTGCACACACAAAACACCAGCATTAAGACTTGTAGAGCAGAACTACGTGATGTCCTGCAGCATGTCGGCCAGATCACCTTCTTCCTGCGCTCCTCACGGGCTGACCTCAGGCTCTCAGCTCGCTCCTGCTGCTGCCTGACGGTGCCGCTCCTGTCCCGGCCTAAAGCTCTGAGCTCGGCCTCCAGCTGTGCGTTCTCCTCCAACAACATGTTCCTCAGACGCTTCCTGCGCTCCTCCAGGCTCTTCCTCCTCTCCTCCTGCAGACGCTCGCGCCGGAACGCTGACATGCTGCCTCACACACACACACACACACACACACACACGACAGAAGAATGTGTGTAAACTCATGTGACTGGATTTGGACTCCACTGATCCCTGGTTTCATCTGTTCATTTCCACAACTCGATAACATGCAGGAAATCCAGATGTTATGAAGTTCATTGTGTAAAAACGAGCAGATGTGAATGAGATTTGGACCGTGAGTGTTTGAAGATGAGATGAGATGAGATGAGATGAGATGAGATGAGATGAGATAAGAAGAAAGATCACCTCTGCTGATACGACTCTCTGGAGCTCCACTGAGCCTGTTTACTGCTGCGAACCTGCTGCTCCTTAAAATACTGTGAGTGAAGCTGCCACTGCTGCAGACGCCGAGCTTCCTGCTCTCTCTGGCGCAGAAGCTGATGCTCCACAGGACGGAGACGCATCGGCCAGCGGGAGGAGAGGGTCGGTAACGCCATGGCCCAGCCTGAGGAGAACTTCTCACACTAATCCCATCCAGACATGCAGTCTCCTACAGTCACTGTGAGTACAGAGCTTCATTATACAGATGTTCAACACAGCAAATATACATACACACACACACACACACACACACACACACACACACAGATCCGCGATTCAAATGTTCGTGATTTTGGCGCTAAATTCCGGAAGTTCCGGTTCTCGCGCGCGCGTGTGTGTTTTCTCACCGTCTCTCAGTGATCTGTTGCAGCTCCTCGACACTTTCCAGCAGATCAGAGTCAGTGAAAGACTGAGCTTCAAACACTAAACTGCACAGGACCAACGGACATCTCCAACATCAACACCCGCTTCCTGTTTCTCCTGGTTACCGCGGGAACTTCCTAGTTACAGTATGGCGCGCGGTGAGGGTCAAACCGTCTCAGGCTGCCTTCTGTTTTGAAAGAGATTAGATAGATAGATAGATAGATAGATAGATAGATAGATAGATGGATAGATGGATAGATGGATGGATGGATGGATGGATTTAAAACGGAAACACAAAAACAATGTTGAGATCATTATTTATACTAATAAAACTTAGTGTTCACTCCTTGATCTCCTCCTGACTGCAGAAGAACCATCAGAGGAACAGTGTTTATCTGGGAAAGTGGTTTCTCTGAAGATGAACCTGAGTGTGTGTGTGTGTGTGTGTGTGTGAATACAGTAGAACAGGTAAAACCACGCGGATAGCCCCGCCCCTGGCTCTGATTGGCTGTCATATGTGTACACCTGTGGAATAAAAGCTTCTGTTGTGTTGTTGCTCCATGAAACTCCTGGAGAACAATCCGTGTGTGTGTGCGGAAAGATCGCGAGCTCTACAGCCCTGTGTGTGTGTGTGTGTGTGTGTGTTTGCGCGTGTGGCTGGGTGTGTATGAGAGAGTGTGTGTGTGTGTATGGGTGTGGGGTTTGCATTAGTGTCATTTTCTTTGTAAATCTGTCATACTGTTTCTTCTCCACCCTCCGCCGTCATGGCTCTTCTCATGGAGCACCAGTTCAGGCAGCTTCCAGCAGACAAACAGGTGGAGACCAGACCTTTCCTCGAGGCAGTGTCTCATCTTCCACCTTTCTTCGGTAAGTTCCTTTAATCACATCAGAAGAGTTGTGTGCAAACAGACACCTAGTGCAGAGGGCAGGGGACAGGAGACAGGGGGCAGGAGGCAGGAGACTGGAGGCAGGAGACGGGACAGGAGACAGGAGGCAGGAGACTGGAGGAAGGAGACAGGGGACAGGTGAATACTGCTATTGGTTTGGGATTCTACTGGAAACAGAGAGAAGCAGAAAGTTCACTTTTAATGACAATCTGAACAATCTGATTCAGTTTAACTCTAAATCTCAGCTGTTCA
This sequence comes from Silurus meridionalis, assembly GCF_014805685.1. Classification (NCBI taxonomy): domain Eukaryota; kingdom Metazoa; phylum Chordata; class Actinopteri; order Siluriformes; family Siluridae; genus Silurus; species Silurus meridionalis. Next base: position 18,022,949 of record NC_060910.1, on the reverse strand, counting down.
TTTTATAATGTATCAGATCTCAATCAACCACCATCATCATCATCATCATCATCATCATCCTCATCCTCATCCTTATTATTATTAATCTATTTAATAATAATCTATATGTTATTAAGATGTCATTATCCAATCACACTGAGAGTCTGCCTGCTCATCTTAAACAGTCTGTACACTAATGTGAAGATTTCTGATTCATCTCTTTCAATCTCATCAGATTTCTGTTGATATTAATATTAATATATGTATTTTTCTTTAATGAAAGATCTGCACACGTGTGTGTATGGAGGTGTATCAGTATTCCAGAACCCTGAGTTTATCAGTAAATGTTCTTCATGAATACTTATCATTACTTTTCATCATCATCATCTTCTTCTTCTCGTTCTTCTTCTTATTACTACACTGCAGTGCTGTTGAAGGAAGGTGTTGATGTTCTAACAGCAGCTCTGACATCACCACATTAATATAAATGTCCTCGTTCAGATGTAAATTCCATCCCTGAACACACTGAAATGTAATTGATGATGGTATGATGTTGGTTTGATGATGATGTGATGATGTTTTCTGTGGAATTATCCCCAATTCACATTCACTTTTAGTCCCTAAAGGTCTGATCTGCCGTGTTTATCCGAGTGTGAAGTCTGATTTACAGCACTGTGGGATTTTCCGTCCCTGATTGCGACTATTAAAATCGGCCATTATTCCCATTTAGTTTTTTGGATCGGATTTCCCTCGATCTCTCGGCAGCCCGGAGGCCCGTTAGCTGAGTAACCTGATCGTATGGTCTCGATTTTAAGTCGAGGAAATTGATTGGTGTGGCGTCGGGTTGCTCTGGGCTCCGTCCAGCTCGGCTTTTGTTCATAAAGAATAAAACTCTTTCTAAAGGATTCTCCGGCTGAACCAGACGTCTGGATTAGATGGTAGGACATTGTGCAGGTTACTGAGCCACAGGTCCAACCTGAAGCTCAGAGAGCGTACTCTCAGCATGGAGATTATTATGAACTGATATAGAAGTGAGAATTTCAGGACTTTCAGAACGGCTCCATGTGCGACGTGTGACTGACAGATGAACACTGCTGAAGCTGGACCATATCTCATCGTTCTGTGTTCATGATATGAGTTCATTTGGTTTTGTAGTGATGACCAGATAAACAGAAGAAGACATTCATGTCTCAAATCTGATATCAATTAAGTGATTGCTTTAGCTTTAGTGCTTGTGTTAGCATTTATGCAGCTAGAATGGAGTCAGACACACGTCAGGCTCTGGACACACACACACACACACACACCCCTGGGACACACACCTCTGCTAACACACCTGGTTTGTGACAGGTGTTAATTAGCAGAATACTGAACAGGACAGTGTTCCTCATGTTCCTCTGGGATTTCAGCTCTCTGACACCCTGGTGATAAATCAACATTGTTAGTGTGTAATGAGAGTAAGCACAGACACTACAGTGTGTGTGTGTGTGTGTGTGTGTGTGTGTGTGTGTGTTGAATGATTGTAAAAGAACAAACAGGAGAAACAGAGAAACATGGGGGTTATTGTTTGCTGATCAAATGCAGTTAAAAAGTTTCAGTTCTGATGAAGACGGCGGGAGACGCTGCAGAGGGGAAAAGTGAAGACCTGGTGTGTAATAGGACACAGCCCAGGTTCAGGGTAGACAGTATTGTGTGCTGAAGGCTGTCAGCAGCTGAGAGGTCTCTCTGTCCCTGGAGGACACACTGTCACTCTCTCTTATGTCCCCCACCATGACACCAGACCAACGCTGCTGATCAGCTTCCAGGACACGTCCCAACCCCTACTGCACCGGCCTCGTCCCAAATACTCACTCATCAGCCTACTTACCTCATAAACACCAGTTTACTGCTCATTTATTACACGTCAGACTCAAACACTGAGGATCAAATTAACCAAATATAACATAATTTCCCTTTAATAAATGTCTAATCAATCAGCTCCTCTCAGTCTGATCAAGAAATGAGTGTCCAACCAATCAGCTCCTTTCAGTCTGATCAAGAAATGAGTGTCCAATCAAATCAGCTGCTCTTGTTTCTAATAAAAAATGACCAGAATATAAAGGTAGAAAACTCGTCTTTAATGAAGACTGATGAAAAGAGCTCAGTGTAGTAAACTGAGTGAATCAGATAATTAGATCATCTGATCAGATTGATCCTGAACTGAGGGACACTACGTCCTGCACACTTCACTGAAGTTCCCTTCACCCCACCCCCCCCTCCACATTGTAGACTTGTTCACTGATTGTGAACGTGGGCGAGCAGGAACTGGACGTTCAGTGGGACAGAATCGGATTACGATGTGTCTCTTTGGCTTTTGTTTGTCTGTACGTTCGGCTCATTGAGCCCAGCTCCTGATTTATGCCTGATACCCCGATCGGTCGCCCCAACGCATTGTGGCAGCGCTGAAAAATTCATGCCTCAGTGTCGCTGCCTTCACAAATCTGTCATGCTCTCTGGAGGTGCTAAATTATTCAGAGAGGCACTTCAGCCCTTTATTTCATACTCTAAACGCTGAAGGTCAATCCGGGTTCAGAACAAATCACAAAGATTAGCATCGGAGAGCTTCAGCTGGCGGAGTGGTGTTTATTATAAAAAAAGTTCAGTGAAATAACCCTTAAAACCCATAAAATGTTTCAGTAGTTTAGCACTAGCAGCTTTTATTCAAATGTTAGCATGCTACAGATTAAGCCTAGCAGAAATGCTGCGTTTATTATAATATAAGCATGAAGCATGGTGGTGGAAGCACCCCTGTGTTCCCGGTTGCATGATCTCACTTCCTTTTTGTCTCTTTGCAGATTGTCTCGGCTCCACCGTTTTTGCCCCCATTAAAGCCGACATCGCTGGAAACATAACCGTGAGTGCACTTCAGCTGTTTAACCCTAACACAGGGTGAGAGAATGTCCATGAGTGACATTGAGAAGGTCTGAGCATGACATTGTTTTTTTTTTTTCTCTTCTAAGAAAATAAAGGCCGTGTACGACAGCAACCCGAGTCGCTATAAGACGCTGCAGCAGATCCTGGAGGCGGAGAAGGAGATGTACACGGCTGAGTGGCCCAGAGTCGGCGCTACGCTCTCCCTCATGTGGCTCAAAAGGTCTGATGTTTTATACAGTAATATCAGGGAGGAGGTGGGGCACATATTCAGGGCTTTAACCCCATTCCTGTTTTTCTCTCTTCTTTTCCATTCCAGTTTTGGTTCCCATTCCCACCCATGATCCTGTTCCTCTGTTCCCATTCTTATCTCTAAACCTGTTCCCACTAATCCCATTATTACACCTAAACCTGTTCCCCTTGTTCCCATTCCCACCCCTGATCCTGTTCCATTCCCAGCCCTGATACTGATCTTCATTCTCATTCCAAATCCTGTTCCCATTCTTATTTCTAATCCTGTTGCCGTTTTCATTCCAAGTCTTGTTCCCATGTTTGATCCTGCTCTCCATTTCCATTCTGATCCTGTTCCCATTCCCGATTCAGGATCCTGATCCAGTTCCTGTTAGTTCTGTATGAATTCCTGGTATATTAGTATTTGATGAGTCTCTCACAGACTCATGGTGTTCGTGGTTTCAGGGGGCTGCGCTTCATTCAGGTTCTCCTGCAGAGTTTAGTGGATGCCGAGAAGGACGAGAACAACCCCAACCTGATCCGTGTGAACGTCAATAAAGCCTACGAGATCTCGCTGAGAAAATACCACGGCTGGTTCGTCCAAAAACTCTTCAAAGTAAGAAATCTCTCTGTGATGGACAGTAAAGTCAGCAGGCCCTAATTAAAAAAAGACTAATTAAAATAACTAATTAACTGCATTGACTTTACACTGTACACAGCTGGTCTACTAAACCTTTCTACAGAGTCAAGTCAGTCAGTCCACACACACTGGATGATTAGCTGTAGCCAGGGGCATGTGAGGGGAAATTCAGTTTTTTTCCCCCCACAATGTTCCTTTGTTGGCATTACTGTCTCCTCTGTGTGGTTTGAAAAATTCTCCAGGCTTTTTCCTCATCAATACAAACACTACAGCTAGACTTTCCCATCCCACTTCTCTAGAAGTGACTGCAACTAGTTGGACGAGTCCAGTGTACAGGAACAAAAGTTTGAAGGATGAAAGAGTGTGTGGTTTGTTGTACATTATTTGAAGGGGTGTGTGTGTGTGTAAAAATTAGTAGACAAAAAAATAACTTGGTTTCACTGATCACTTCCTGTGTGCTCCTCTAGGCGGCGCTGTATGCTGCTCCGTATAAGTCGGACTTCCTGAAGGCGCTTTCCAAAGGACGTGACGTTAAAGAGGAGGACTGCCTGGATAAAGTGCGCCAGTTCCTCGTTAATTACACGGCCACCATCGACGCCATCTACGAGATGTACACCAAGATGCACGCCGAGCTCGAGTACAAAGCCTGAGCTGAACCTCTGCCTTCTGATTGGCTCTCATCAGGCCGATCTGTGTTCTGATTGGACCACGCATCTCCCTCTATCTCTTAGGGTTTCTCTGAGCCTCTCGTTTGTCGTGTATTTGTCTGTCCCGAGCACTGACGTGTTCGGGACAATTTCTATAAGTATGTTATTAGTTATAATATAATAACAACAAATAATAAAATGAAGTTCATTGATGTTTACATCAGGAATGAAAGGAGGACCAACACAGTGTCTGTTACCAACATGTCTATTATTGTCATGTAATTAAGAAAGCTTCATGACGTCCTGCTCATGGTCACATGATCCCACATCCTCATTACCATGAACTTTATTCAGTTTGAAACTTCATTTTACTGTAGAACATCAAATGACTGACTCAAACAAACCCTAGTGGAAATTCAATGGTGTGTATGGTTCAATATTTCTCCAGCTCTCCTCTCATAACTCCAGCTCAGATCTCGATTACTGTCTGAAGCACACAAATATAAGAAAAGCTTGAAACCGTGGTGTCATCTGGATCCTGTCAGGGATAAAGAAAGGAGGGATGTAGTGGAGGTTGTGTTAAATGATGTTCATGCTGCTTTTTTTATATAGTGCTTTAAACGATGACATGATAGATAGAAACACAATAGAGTTTTGGTGAATTCTATACTCAATTGAACTCTTCTTCATTTCAGGTTTTCACTCATGTGGTGTTACGTGTGAACAGGATTTAAAAACTCTTAGGTGTGTGTGTGTAAGAGAGAATTATATGATGTTTGTATGAATGAATTTGCTGATTATGCCCCATAAAACAGTTTGTAGCTCCTTCTTCTTGTTCACTGTATCATCTTTTTTTTAACACACTCACCTCCAGCCAGGTGACTGCTGCTCCACCTGCACCACCTCAGCCGAACACACGAGGGCGCTGTAGGACAAAATACAGGATTTTTTTTTTTTTTACAGGACTCAGGATTACACTGTCCTGCAGATGATCAGATTTGAAGCTGGTGGTGATCATGGTCATTTGAATGAGTGCATATTCAAATGACCAAACTCCACAAACACAAGTGTGGCTTATCACTGACTTTTGCCATGGCTTTTCTCTGGGATGAGGTTCTAAACAACCATCCACTAAATTAAAACTCACCAGTGTGTTATATGGATGTGGCCTGATTGACATTTTATGGCCAGAACTTCCAGTATCAGCTCTGAGAGAGAGAGAGAGAGTGAGAGAGGTCAGGGTCAGGGGCAGCCATAACAAAGCACTCCACAGCCTTAACCACTGAGCCACCACCCATAACATCCTGGTGCTGGGATCCTGGTGCCCACAACCCCCCCCCCCACACCCACCCACCCACCCAGAAAACCCCCTCAGAAACCCTGACCAGGATAAAACCTACTGAGAATGAATGAAGAATCATTAATATGATGCTCAGATTTGATTTGTTGTTGAATTACAAACATTTGTCATTGATTTGACTTTGAGAGCTGATTGGACATTCAAACCTGTCATTTTATATAATTATTCAGTTTTTATTTTAGAAAACATTTCTGCACACTTCTAAACTACTTCACAGTACCATAGTGTGTGTGATGATGATGTGAATTCAGTACATGGAGAGATCTTTGTTCTGATTACTCTTCATGATGAACTTTCTGTGGGTATGAGCGAATGCTCGCAGTGTGTGTGTGTGTGTGTGTGTGTGTGTGTGTGTTGAGGCGATGTCTCTCTGTCCGAGAGGCGGTGAGAGTCAGAAGGAACACCCAACGCCTCAGGCTCCTGAAGCTCCTCAAGCCCTCCTACTCTATCAGACCTGCTTTATTAACATCTCACCTACTGGAGAGCGCGCGCGCACACACACACACACACACAAACGGAAGGAGATACTCGTCATTCCCGTGCATTTAACGGAATACTAAAGTTTTTAACGGAAATTTAACGGAATACACACTTTTCCCCGCTGCAATCACACGCACGTGAACTCGATCAGGTTTTTTCAGGTAAGTCACAGTTCACTTTATTCACTTTCTCTCTCTTTCTGCACGCGCGGCGTTGCGGGGCATCTGGAGTCACTTTATTATTACGTTTACACCTGAAACGAAACCGAATTCGATTCGAATCCAAATTCTAATTAAGCGGAGGGGGACATCCGGGCATTTCCCCCCATCTCGCTATGTACAGTATGACACACACACACACACACACACACACACAATCTCAGTAACCAGAACACTTTTGTCTCTTTTATAAACATTTTTTACATTTATTTTAATTTATTTTTTATTGTCAACCAGCAGCAAAAAGGGTCAAATGTGTCAGATATCCATGTCCTCATTCAGATAATATAATCACTGAGACTAAATACTAAGACTAAATACTGAGTCTAACAGGTGAGATTAAGCACTCAGTTTATATACTGTAGTTCTGTTACTCAGCACTTTGTCTCCTGCTCCTCAGTTCTGACACTAGATGTTCTCCACTTCAGATGTTTCTTTGTGTTCTGGAGATCTGATTTATTCCCTTCAACTCCGTACAAAACACAGAGACGCCATTTCTAAGTGAAACTGTAATTATTTTAAATATCAAACATTTCAGAAACCCTGTGATGAATATGATAACACACACACTCTCACACACACACACACACACACACATCCCTCCTCTGAGTAAACACATCAACCACATCCCTGTAATGTACAACCAGTTTTAGGGAGAAACTAAATATTTAAATCCATATGTAAATATTTTAATGCTTCATAACCAATCATAAATGGTTTATTTATGTGACACTCATCTGTTTTCCCACCTGGTATCACCTGTACATTCTTTTCTCACCTGGAATCACCTAGAGACAGGTTTTCTACCCTGGAGCTGAATAATCACTAATCACCATATTCATGCTCAAGTCTAGTGGAACATCTTCCCAGAAGAGTGAGGAAAACCTTTGCCAAAGATTACTGAACTTTTCTCTACAGCAGTGACAGGACGTGTGCATGATATTATTACTTGTATATGAACATAAACACAGGGGAACGATGGCGGCTTGGTGTCCTGTGTGGCATGTAATCCGGCCTATTTAACCAGTTCCTAAAAAAGTGTGTCTGTGTGTGTGTGTGTGTGGGAGGAAGTGTGATGTTCATCAAAACTGTGATCTGTTGTTCATCTGCGAGGGTTTTAGTGGGCAACAGTAGGGCTGGTCATGTGATCAGGTTCCTCATGGTGTGTTCGATCAGAGATCTGAATGATCGTAAATGTTTTTTCTTCCAACCCCTTTTTCGTGTTTCTGCTCTGCTGTAATGGTATAAAAAAAAAGAAAAAAGTTCAGTGCGTTTTGTTCCGTTCTGTTTATTAATGAACCCCTTGGGGAAGTTCTGCAGTTTAATATGTTTAAAACGTCAGGTTATTGATTTTAGTTCCCAGTTTGAATGAACCGCAGGGTTTTGTTGTTGGTGCACCGCTCAGACACGCCTGATACACGCATTAATCCGATCTTTCCAAATCTGAATCACGACTCGGACACGAGTCTCAGATCAGTTCAGAGCTGAGATCTGGTGTGAAATCCGGAGGAAGCGTGTTCTCGTTCTGTTTCTGTTTATCACCCAAACAGGAAAAATATCATTCTCTTATTATCAACACACTTCCTGCCAAATACTGCCCTCATCGTCATGTTCACTTCAAAACCAGGACACACCGTGGGATCATGTGCCTGTTAGAGAGAACATCAGGAGCAACAATAACAACAACAATAATAATAATAAAAAAAAGAGTAATTTATAGCTTTACTTAGAGTATTTATAGCTTAGAGTATTTATAGCTTTACTTTAATGCATTATAGTACATTACTGTGAATAATCTGCAGAATGCTGGGTATCGTTTTTTATTTCATTATTAAACAGATTTAAATAAACTATTTAAAAAACTATAAAACAATAAAAACATGCATACACTACGCACTGGGTTTATTTGCCCCCCTTTGTGAATCATTGCAGACCTTGAGACCCAACTTCCTGTGAGGAGAGAAGGGATCGTCTCTGGTGCAACAGAATGTAGGGGTTTACAGAGCAGCTTTAGTGTTGGATGTGGATGGAGACTCTTTTATAGTGTTTGTTCTTCTAAAAAAGAGCACATTTTTCCATACTTTGGTTATTTGTATCCATTTATAGATACATTGCCTGTGGAATGCCATCAAAATACATTACTTACATGATAGCAGCTATAAACGCCATTCCCTCAGCAGAGAGAAAAATAAAACAGTGTGAACTCATCAGTCCTGTGAGAAAACACAAATAGACAGATTTGGAAGTTTTACCATATCAATAAAAACACGTTTTCTTTGTTACAAAAATCTTATTTTATTCTGGTTGATCCACCGTATGTCTGTGTTTCAGTCGTTGCCATTGAAATCAGGTGTTAGAATGATTGTGTGAATATAAACAAGTAATATAAAGAAATGAACTGTTCTCAGTAGAGAGCCCTGTGGAATGCCATGTGAGGCTTGCATTTGAATGGAACTGAGTGCGTTTTTATTTTGTTTGGATTTCAGTCAGACATTTAAACCTTCAGAGCTGTTCTGTGAACTTGTGATCTCTACTATCAAGAAGCATGAGTCTTGTAGATCTGGTAGAAGGTCAGTAAGAGTTACAGGTTGTTACAACGTCACTGTTCCTGTACTACAATAAGAAACTCAAGGTTAAAAACCAAGCAAGACTGCGTTTGTCCTGAGGGTATGAGGTTTAGCTCTCCTGATTGGTCGCTCAAAAGAAACCAGCAGGACGTAGTGAAGCATTAGAGACGTAGTAGAAGGTGTAAAGTCTAATCCAATCGCATGCTATTTTAGTGAATCCGTGGTGACTGTGACATGATTTGATCAGGTCTTCATAATCATTCCTGTTTATCAGATGTTTGTCAGAGTACTTGTTCTGCAGGCTTTCTTCCATCTGTGGAGAGAATCGGATGAAGACGAGCCCGAACACGCTGAGCCGTGTGGGTTTGTAGAAGAACATGTTTCAGAGCAGGTGATTTATGAATCGTATTGTGTGTAATGCCAATCCCAGCTCATATAAAAGCGCAGGATTTGCAGGGACAGATTGCTCAGTGACACGAGGAGTGTGTTGGCTCTGGGGTCTTTGTGACTGTTTGGGAAAACCAGGAAGAGAATAGAAATGCTGGGATGAGTCCGTATTCATTCTGTACTCATTCAGGAAGTTGTAGCGTCAGAGAAAGGAGCTAAAGCAACAAAGGAAGACTTTTAAATGATAGAGTTTCTGGGTGAGTCAAAACTCGAACTGTAAAAACTGGTATCAGCCAGCATTTGTCATGTAGCAGCATTGTTTTAAACTCTACATAATGGAAATGTATGACTTCATGTGGGATTTTTTTCTTGACACCAGCAGATATGTTACAGTATCATTTTCATGTCTTTGGTGGAGTGTAAGTTCTTCTTTGTTCTCATGGACTGTAGTTCACTGGAGAAAAAGCACCACTATTAGGCCATTATGATGTGCTTATTCAGCTTTTTTGCAGGAGAAGGGCTTGTCTTTTTGACTACAGCATATTAAATATTGTACAATCTGAGTTTCCTTAAGTTGCAGAGTCTGGTCATAGACGTCTTGTAGATCGCCTCACAGTTGGTCCTCCAAATTGACATTGAGGTATTTATAAACACTGACCTCCTCTTTATTGATGAAGATGGACTTGGTGGATTTCCTTCTTTCTTTTGTAGTCCAAAACATTAACTCATTGGACTTGTTGAGTTGGAGTTGAAAATGTTGAGTTGGAGTTGGTTGATTTTGCAACAATCCTGCCCACCCTTAACACGCTCAACCACCACAGAGCCTTCAAAGATCTACTGCAAGTGGCATTTTAATAGGAAGTCTGAGCTGTTGAATAAGAACAATGCTGCATATTGAAGCCAGTGATCCACCTCATAGTATCATCCACTCTGTTATGCTGTTAATGTGACTCTCATAGTGTGTTTGCATCCTATCATTCCAAACCCTTTTGCGGAGCTTCATTATCTTCCTGTGTCCCACCAGGTCGCAGGTTGCCTCCGAATGACTGGAACCTATTCGGTTGTAAACAGAAACCAGGTTGTGGCCTGATCTGCTGAGGGGGAAGGGCAGAAGCACATTCCACATTCCTGTCATTTGCATACAAAGGTATTTTCACTGGTAGTGCAGTCTGCTTAATGGTAGAAGGTGTAGAATCAAGGTGACTGAATGAATCACATCATCACACGTATTTTTCCATGGTAGACACTATACGGCTCTCCAGAAGCAATCTGTTTGCCTGCACTTTCCTGAATCCAAAAATTGCAGCAAACACTGCTGTTTGGATGAGACTCATTCTTTATCAGTGCTCCACCCTCATCCATCTTCGGTCGGCAGCGACCTCGCGTTCCCCGTGATAAGCGTAGGATCTTGATCGTAGCTCTGCACCCCTGTATCTCTTCAAACACAGACGCAAAGCCGACAGCATAAACATTACGTTCAAACACGCAAGAAATTTAAAGTTCTGGAAAGGGTTAAAGGAATAGTGGAAATTACAGAAGCAGAAAAATATTCAAAAAAGTTGTCCCATGTTGTCAGAAGTGTCCCTGAGACCCCACCTGATTTTCTTCTTCTTTTTCTAAATAGAATTTCGTAACGTTTTTGTATTTTTTGAAGGCAATTGTGCTATAATTTGTTCGTATAAACCCCACACCAGCATCAAATATAAAACACTGATACCAAAGACTCCTTCCATCAATTCTATTACTTTCTGACCAACCACACTGGAGAATTCAGCAGCACTGTGAAGACATGGAACAGTGTGTCAAATGAAATAAGAAGCACAGCCCCTGGGTCTGATCTCCTGAATGAAATTAGATTATTTCTCAGACAAACTACCAATGGTTTCTGTCCTGTCTTGGTGAACATGGGTGGTGATGTTCAGGCAAGAAAAAAAAGCTTCAGTGGTTTTTAATTGACTGATGTTTGTTTGCTGTTTTTGCAGCTCAGTCCAGGAGAGACGTCTCCTCCCTTCAGTCGACCCACGTGAAGAGGAATTTGGCAGTTAAATACGACTTGAGGGATGAATGAGGTAAGGAATAGTGTGTATTTGTGTGTGTGTGTGTGTGTGTGTTGGGCTGATTCAGAAACAGTGATCCCTTTTTACATTGCTTTAGAATCCTCATCTCCTGAGAATGGTATAGTCCTACTCTATGAGGTCGTGATGTTGAAGTATTTAACACTGGTATAACGCCATCATCTCTTTATATATGACTTTTTATTCAAGTTTTCTCAGCTTACAAACTAATTTCTTCTGTAATCCCAGTCCATCATTCTGTGTCCAGTCAGGAATCTTTTATACAGAATGTCTGAAAACAACTGGGAAACAAGGAAACTAACTGGGTATAGAAAAACACTGGGTATTCAGAAAATTAGTGACTGGAAGATCTGAAAAACCAGGTGAGATAAAACTGGTTTCAGGACCCAAGCAAATTGTGAACTTTCTGCTTTTTCTCCACCTTCAACACCACTCTCTCATTAGTAACTAGTAATTTCCTGTCCTACTGTACAGCATCATTTATTCATTTATTACAGGACACAGACCTCGTGTTATATTTAGGACTTGCACGATGTTCAATACTGTGTAAAAGTCACCTTTGTGTAATACATTTATATTTATGAATTCAGCATTGTTAAGTTTGAAAAATCTAGCAACCCAAGAGATGCTAAATAAAACCTACAGCTAATGTCCTTATAAACCACATGAAGCTTGCAGCTTGTAGTGGAAAGATTTCCACATTTTTGAAAGTCACATTCACTTCAGACTGTATATGTACAAAACATTTGATATTCCTCTCAAGCTGTAAAGTTTGTGTGGAGTTTTATAAATGAGACATGTATAGAATTATAGCATCACATAATCTCTGGTGTCTAATCCCTCGCAGGCTTCCTCCTCATTATTAAAGCGCTGCCGCCTGGTCAGGTCTGAGACCGATCCTGTTTGCGGGTCTCAGGCGTCACAGACGTCTCCCAGTCAGGATGCTTCAGCGCAGGACTCCTCCTTCCCTCTCTCATCAGTAGCAGACCTGCTGGAGGGAGAGGAGACCGGTGGTACCCCTGCCGCCCGACCCGAGACCAAGCCGAACCTCCGCAACAAGTTCCAGGGAGCTTTCAAGAAGGGCATCAGCAACCCTATGGACCTGATCGAGTCCACCATCTATGAGTCTTCGGTCAACCCGGGGCCCAAAAAGGCCCCCATGGACTCGCTGTTTGACTACGGCACGTGTCGCGTCACCAATAACCAGAAATGGCGCAGGAAGAAACTCGGCCGAGGGTGAGAAAGAAATCAGGGTATAATTATTCACAATTACAGACTGCTCAACAAATAACATGTGGAGGGCTGTGAAGGTTCTGAGCTATGGAGATGATTCAGGTTGTGTAGATGTGCTCAGTAGATGTGCTCATGAGGTACCTCATGCTCTCTGTAAACAGAATAAGATTTGTAGCAAAAACGTGTTAATATTTTAAACATATTGATTGTTCTGAGACTTCTGTCGACTCATCAATTCTCTGGATTATTTCCCAAGAGCTGCAGAGAGATGAGATCGTACTGGACTTGTTCTGGCTTGTGGACGATTATATAAAAACCACAATCTGTGGTCACACAGTGCCACAGATTCAAGTGATGGAGCGATGAAGGTGATGTTTTCGCTCTTTGTGATTTGAAACGCAGCTCAGCTTCCTCACAGAAAACGTAATCATACGGACGGGTTTTTTTGTCTATAAACTCTTTCTCTCGTAGCCTGGTTGGAGTTATACCTCAGTAATGAATGCTTTCCTGTTCTCTGGAGCTGAAGCTGTGTTAGAAGCTGCTGTGTTAGAGGGGTGTGGCCCGTGTGGTGGTGTTGTTTCTTTGCTAGCTCTTGAGGTAATATTTATACAGCGTTCTGTGTCTTTTCCACCTGAAACACAGGTTTATTGATGCCACAAAGCTGCTCGGCTGCTGACTAGCGTCCATGTAGGACTGTGGTAGGACTGTTTGCGTTGTCTGCGAGGATGTAGCTATATATTCAGAAAAGTGGAACCATAGTTCCTGCTCTGACCCTCTGACGCACCTCAGTATTTTATTTGAATGAAGAGAAGTTCTCCAGATGATTCACATGAAGCGTCTTTTCTCACTAACTTACAGGAACACAGACAACATGGTGTCATGTGACGATACCGGCTCGGACCCTCCCAGAGTTCTGAAGGTGTTTAATCGCACGCAGCTGTTCGACGCCGTGTCTCGAGCCGACCCCAGTGCTCTGGACGGCCTGCTGGAGTTCCTGCAGAGCCACAACAAGAGACTGACGGACGAGGAGTTCCGAGGTGAAGCTCGACATGTTTACTGCCAGTGTGTATAAAAGTATGTGGAGAAGACAGGAAGTGTTTAGGAAAACTGTAGATAGAGTTTAAGTTTCCTCAGAGCTGATACAGGAAAGGTAAATAATTCAGGGTAGATTTAAAGATCAGGAAATTTGGGCTTGATGCAATTCTTTTGCAGATGAGCGACTTTTTCACATCTGGCAGGACGTCGCCTTCTGTGTACTTTTCACTCCTGCTTCAATCTGTCATCTTTATCAGAGGAAAGGAAACTGATTGCACTGAGCGTCTACCATTAAAGCACTGCTTCCTGCCTCAGGGGATTGTGGGAATCTATCAGGGTGACGTGAGAAGTCACAGCAAACCGTCTCTCTGCTTTAATTCTCAGACAAACACACACACACACACACATACATTCCTGGAAAAGTAAATAGTAGAAGCTCCAATTTGACCGTTTGGACCCTCTCACTGCACTCTTCTACACGGTTAACGGCAAAAAAATTATTAATAGAACACGCAAACACATTTTTCACCATTTTTCAGAACTGCATTATCATCCTGACACAAGTTTCATGTGGAGTGAAAGACAAAATTACACCTTGCCCATGTCAGACTTTACAACCACATGAACACCCAGTAATGTTCAGCCTGAAAAATCTCAGATCAGATCAGAGGACGTCTAACACACGGACTGTAGAGAGATTTTTCTGCCCCTTGTTTTAAAACCACCACTAGGAGGGCGCTACACGTACACTTACTGCACGATCACTAGTGGTGCTGGACACCAAAAATCCCTCCTGTCGCATTGAACTCATTACAAGCCTGATTTCCGAATCATGTCGATTGGACTAAATGTCTAAATGTCCTGATATAAAAAAAAAAGCAGGAGGGTTTATAAAAATTTGATTATAGCTGTGTACACATTACTGTGTGTGTGTGTGTGTGTGTGTGTGTGTGTGTGTAGAGCTATCCACTGGGAAAACGTGTCTGCTGAAAGCTCTGCTGAATTTATACGGTGGAAGGAACGACACCATCCCCTTGTTACTGGACGTGGCTGAGCAGACAGGGAACCTGTACGAGTTTGTCAACACGCCCTTCAGGGACCTGTATTACCGCGGTAAGGGGAGACCCACGAAGACCAGCACACACTTTAATCTAAAGACATCCGATTAATAATAATGTAATAAATTCCTCCAGAGTGTGTATGTGTATGTACAGGGCGTGTTGAGGCCACACCCACTTATTTAAAAGAATAAGCCTGTCTGTGTGGATCTGGTACAGTAAATAAATGACAGGGTGGTGTGATGATAAAAAGGGTAAAGGGGCACAGAGAGTTAAGGGCCTTGCTCAAGGGCCCAACAGTGGCAGCTTGGCAATACTACTACCTTCTGATCAGTACCCCAGAGCCTTAACTTCCTCCCCAATGATTGATAAATAAACTGTTACTGACATTGGAGACTCCTTCCATGAAATGTTCAGTAAAGCAGTGTGTACTGTGTGTCTACGATTCCACATCGAGCAATTAAATATAGTCATGTGATCCCTCCTGACCAATCACAATCCAGAAGCAGGAGTGTGATAGTGTTCAGGGTGAAGCCTGGCCAGTCTGTGGGAATCTAAAGGCGTTCACCCAGAAATGCCACGCTGGCATCTTACTTCTCAGATGTGTGTGTGTGTGTGTGTGTGTTGGCGTGGGTGTGTGGGGCAGGTTTCTGGATTTGTTAAAGAGCTGCAGTGTGTCTTTAGTCTCCACCCTGCACTAATATAAATAGCAAACACATACACATGCCTGTGTACTGTAGGCCCAAACCCCAGAGTTTCCATTGGGCACACCCAGCTACTGATGATGTCACTTCCTGTCATTAGGCTCCGGTCCATTCACTGAGAGTGCAAGTGTTCAGTGAGGAGTCGAGAGCAGATCTATTCTGGATCATGATTGGTCAGAAGGTCAAAAGCTGTGGGTTCATTCTCCGCTCGTTCAGATAGATCAGCGTTTCTATAGCAACGGCTTGTTTTTCTGACATTGGGAGGTGAAAGTTTAACCCTAGTCTGATCTGCTTCCAGACAGAGGGAAAAGTCAGGTGATGTCTGTGAAGTGGTTGTAGCTGCCAGGAAACAGAATGTACCCAGAATGCATCTCTTTTCTAAGGCAGCAGTTATGTGGAGGATACGGAGGAGAGTTTAGAGTCCAGATCGCTGCCATTTCCACTCATTCTTTAGTTTGTTACCATGACAACACACGCAAGCATCACATGGCACTGGAAGTTAGTTCTGGAAAATGTTTTCGAGTGCAAGTACAACAACAAGAAAGTGAGCACATGGTCCTGGACTGACTCCTGAACCCGTATAGATATTCACACTTATGGATCATCTGGTCATGTTGTTGTCTGTTGATTGTAGTTGACTGTGTGTGTGTGTGTGTGTTTGTGTGCTGCAGGTCAGACCGCGCTGCACATCGCCATCGAGCGGCGCTGTAAACACTACGCCGAGATGCTTGTGGAGAAGGAAGCCGACGTTCACGCTCAGGCTCGAGGACGCTTCTTCCAGCCCCGAGACGAGGGAGGATACTTTTACTTTGGTGAGGGACACTTCCTGTAAGCTTTCACCGTCTGTGTGTGTGTGTGTGTGTGTGTGTGTGTGTGTGTGTGTGTGAGGAGCATCAACACTGTTTCATAAGGAAATTAAAACGAGGAAAAAAAACATGAAGCTGATGATAAGGAGGAAGTGGAAGTGTTGTTAGTGTCACCTGACTGATCTGTCCTGGAGATGGAGAGCAGAACTTCCCTGTAGGGTTTGATGTTGGGAAAATGAGACAGTCCAGTCCTCCATGAGTGTGTTACTGCAGTGTGGGGTGTGTTAGAGCAGTAGAATGTGCAGTATCCGGGGAGGATCCGCATTACAGACTGTTCAGACGTTTTATTCAGTATGTTATTAGGTCAGTTATTGGCACGTAGACATCAGGTTATTTAAAAACTCCACCCTGATGGCAGAAGCACAGTTCAGTCTTTCAGGAACAAAGTGACTTCATGTCCTGAATAAAACCTGCTGCAGGGAGTGAAAGCTTTCACTGTGCTCCCGCTCAGAGCTTCACTGAGTTTAGTGTTTGCTGCCTCCTGCTGGTGAAAGTGTGCTAGTGCAGCTGATGGGAGTCAATCGACTGAACACTGCTTTAATTGTTGTACAGCGTTTCACAAGTTCTCTTGACCAAGTAAAATCACTGAAAAAGCTTGTGTGTGTGTGTGTGTGTGTGTTTATCCAGGTGAGCTCCCTCTCTCGCTGGCTGCCTGCACTAACCAGCCCGGCCTGGTGCATTACCTGACGGAGAACAGCCACAAGACGGCAGACCTGCGGCGGCAGGACTCGCGCGGGAACACGGCCCTGCATGCGCTCGTGCACGTGGCCGACAACACGCGCGAAAACACTCGCTTCGTCACCAAGATGTACGACCTGCTGCTCATCAAGAGCGCCAAACTTTACCCAGAATCCAACCTGGAGCAGGTCCTCAACAACGACGGCATGTCGCCACTCATGATGGCCGCCAAACTCGGCAAGATCGGGGTGAGGAACAAATAGTTTTAGATCACGTGTGACAGATCCTGTGTAACTTTTAATTCATACCTGCTCCTCAGACAGAGAGAGAGGTGGCGCTATAACGTGCATTAACAGTATTGAGATGTTTACAGTAGTGCAGTAGATGATGTATGATGAGTAAAAGTGTGGTTTCTCTGTCGCAGGTTTTCCAGCACATCATCCGGAGAGAAATTAAAGACGATGAGGTGCGTCACCTGTGCAGGAAGTTTAAGGACTGGGCGTATGGACCCGTGTACTCGTCTCTGTACGATCTCTCCAACCTGGACATGTGCGGCGAGGATGTCTCCGTGCTGGAGATCCTCGTCTATAATAGCAGAATCGAGGTAACTGATGAGACAGAAACAGAGAAATAGAGATGAGAAGATCAGCAGATTGATGTTTATTTGAGTTTAGTATCTAAAGCAGAGCTGAGACTTAATCAGAAAGGAATTCTGGGAGATGATATCACTCATACTCCTGTACATGTGCTCTGGGTTGTGCAGAACCGGCACGAGATGTTGGCTGTGGAGCCGATTAACGAGCTGCTGAGGGAGAAATGGCAAAAATTTGCCGCCGTGACGTTTTACATCAGCGTGGTGTCGTACCTCATCACCATGATTATCTTCACACTCGTCGCCTACAATCGTCCCTCTGATGGCATGGTGAGTACCGTCGACTCACACACACTGCATACTCATCATACACCTGTGTGTGTGTGTGTGTGTGTGTGTGTGTGTGTGTGTGTGTGTGTGTGTGTGTTTAACTGTTAAATCCCTCCTCAGCCTCCGTATTCATACGTAACGACGGAGGACAAACTGCGTCTGGCAGGAGAACTCATCACCCTCAGCTCTGGACTCTTTTTCTTCATAAGTAATGTAAGTCTCTCTCACACACACACACACACACTCACACACACACACACACACACACACACACACTGACACGCTCAGTAGATGCTCTGTATATTCTATTAAAATGAGATTTCTGAGGTAAATGTTTTAAATATTGTAATGTTTGTTGTTGTTTATTGCCTGTAAACTTTCTGTTCTCTATCAGATAAAGGATTTGTTGCTGAAAAGGATGCCGTCCGTGACCTCGTTATTTATCGACGGATCGTTTCAACTCCTCTAGTAAGAATTTAACACACACACAGTAACAGTGCAGCCGGAACACAGTCAAAACACAGACTTTTCCTGACTTACACACAGGCACACACACGTGTCTTGCAATAGCATGACATTTTTCCTTCACTTGAACAAGGAGACCCAAAGCGTGACAGTGTTCCTGTGCACAAAGCCATGAAGATCTGGAAGTGTGTGAAAGATCTTGAGTAGCCTGATATTGAGCTATAAACACTATCAAACACTTTTGGGATGAATGTGAACACTGACTGCACCCCAGGCCTCCACATCTTCATACCTACATCACTACCTGACACAAATCTCCGAAAGAATCTAGTGGAACAGAAGAGTGGAGGTTTTGATAACAGCAAATGGGATTAAATGTGGAAACAGGAATAAGAACATATAAATCGGGTCGGTGTCCACAAACTTTTGGCCTCATATTAGAGACAAATACTTACACATGAGTGTGTGTGTGTGTGTGTGTGTAGTTTTATGTACTCGGTGCTGGTGCTGGTGTCGGTGTCTCTGTACCTGGCGGGGATTCAGGCCTACGTGACGGTGATGGTGTGTGCGCTGGTGTTAGGGTGGATGAACACACTGTATTTTACCAGAGGCTTCAAACTTACTGGCACCTACAGCATCATGATCCAGAAGGTACGAACACACACACACACACACACACACACACACACACACACACAGTCCTTTTAATCATGTGCACATACTTTAACAGCAAAATCAATCTTTAAAATCGATAAATATCAGAAGAGCTTCCAGAGACAAAGGGGACTTGGGAAAGGCGAGGCGAGGGATGTGAGGTCATACACAACAAAATATCTGTCCAATAACTGTCCCAGGACTCACATGAAGTTTAGATAAACCGCTTTCTAGAAAAAGTCATCATCATCATCTCAAACTGTGGGCCGAACTCACTCAGATTGGCCTCTAGGGGGAGCTAAAGGTGCTCAATAATAAACGTGTTAGAAGCTGCAGCTCTGAATAGAAAAATATACTTTAGTGTGAAAATCACACAACATTCATGAAGGTTAAACTTATAAAGGAAATAATGTCGATGACGTGGTCACTCACGGTGTGTTTATTGTAGATTCTGTTTAAAGATCTGTTCCGCTTCCTGCTGGTCTACGTGCTCTTCATGATCGGCTATGCTTCAGGTCAGGATAATAATCACGCATGTGCATAAGTAATAAATTACGGCTGTTTCCACACATTAATGCGTGTTCCTTTTTCTCTCCTCCATCAGGTCTGGTGTCTCTGCTCAATCCGTGTCCCCCGAACAGCACCAAACTGCCGTGGGACGCCACCAATAAGTCGTTCTGCAGAGACCCGGCGGCGTTCAGCACCGTCCTGCTGGAGCTCTTCAAGCTCACCATCGGCCTGGGGAACCTGGAAGATATGGTCCAGGGAATGCAGTACCCTGAGGTGTGCCTCATCCTCGCAGTCACCTACATCGTGGTCTCCTTTGTGCTCCTGCTCAACATGCTGATCGCCCTCATGGGTCAGACCGTCACCAAGGTGTCCAAGCAGAGCAAGCAGATGTGGAAGCTGCAGGTAAACTCCGACTCCGACTCCTGGACAATCTGGAAGCATTTAAAAAAAAATGTATACACAATTAGCAAACATTTGATTCTTGTAGTTATTTTATAGATGAATGATCATGGTTTCTCTGTGTGGTCTTCAGTGGGCTACAACGATCCTGGACATCGAGCGATCTTTACCCACGTGTCTGCGCAAAAAGTTCCGTGTGGGGGAAATGGTGACGGTGGGAAAGAACTGGGACGGGACTCCTGATAAACGCTGGTGCTTCCGGTACGACTGAATGATTATCGTTACTACTGATCACTAGGAGTGTAAACGTGCACGTATTCGTACTGAACCGCTTCGGTACCGGGCTTTCGTTTGATCACAAACCTGACACACAATCAGAGATCATTTCATCTCCCTCCTTATGAAGTCTGAGTCTGAATGGACCACATCTTCTGTAGAAGCAGCTACCAGAAGCTGAAGTCCAGTACACGTAGGAACACGTACGGTCAGGAATGTGGTGTGATGGAGGTCATTAATACAATGTATAAAAACCGGTTTAAAGCAGAGCATGAATTTCGTACAGTCATGATCATGTGGATGAAGGTCCTCATGAAGAGAGAAAAATCAGAGGATTGTGTTTATTCCTCCAGGGTGGACGAGGTGAAATGGTCGGACTGGAACCACAATCTGGGAATCATTAACGAGGATCCAGGACAAAAAGAGCAACACGAACAGGGTCACAACAACACCAAACGACTGCGACGAGGTGGGGTTCACACACACACACACACACACACACACACGTTTTTTTTAAATGGATTCAGTTGAGTGCATGTGGTTGCACCTTTACATCCAGATCAAGAAATAGATTGAAACCACAATCTCCACCTTCCTGGTTCATTGAGCGGAACATCACGCGTGTGTGTCGATGTTACAGATCGCTGGTCCACGGTGGTTCCTCGAATAGTGGAGCTGAATCGAGTTCCCCGATCCAGAGAACACGTGGTGGAGATGACGGAACCCCTGAAGCAGAGGAACAGTTTCAACTGAATCTGGAGCTGAACCACAGAAAATGTTATTTCTACTTACTGTAGAACATCTGCGTCCACTTCCATCTCCACAAACACTGGAGCAAACATCTGGTCCTGACACTATAACAGTACCTTCACACACGACGGGACTGAAACAGGACTTCATCAGGACCTTGATCAATAAAAAACACAGAACTCGATCGGATCAGAACAGAACATCTGGAAGCAGAACGAGATCAGAATCAGGAGTCCAGATCATTCAGATTATAGAAAACCATAGGTTTTTTTTGTATAATCACGTGATCCATTTTGCAGCGTTCTTCCTCAGGGATCTGTCTGGAGACTGTCTGGATGTTATTTGGTCATAAATTATAAATATGCAGTCAAAAGCCAAACATAGATATAATATCAATAAAACATAAATATAATATGAATGAAAATATGAAATGCTTTTGAGGAAAGACAATATTTTCAGGTTGTACTGGTTACAGGGATTTATTTATTGTGACAATAACCAGGTTTTAAAAAACACATTAAACTATAGTTATTAGCGGTTCATGATGCAAAATATGATCAATCTGGAACATTTCATATCTTTTTTTTTTTTTTTATAAAACACCCATGCTGTAATAAATGTGTGCTGAAATATTAAATATCTCTAGACTCCTGTAAGCGCAGCATGTTGTTCATTTTCACCTTGTAAATATTTCAATATATTTTTTATCTTTATATAATGTTGTACTGACCAGCACATGAACATCTTTTATATGAAAAGTTATGTGACTTTGATGATTTAATATAAAAAAGGCGGCATTTATTAATGGAATTCTGAAATAAAATAAATACATTTAAAAAATGAGCTGTACATTATTATTATTATTATTATTATTATTATTATTATTATTATTATTATTATTATTATTGAGGATTGTTCCCAGTAGGGGGCAGTAGGGAGCTCAGAGCAGCGCTGGAGTAATGGGATGAAGTAGAATCTGTTTAATGAAAAAAGCAATGGAACCCCACAAAACTGTAGATAAAACACGGATTTATTTGACTGTTGCACCAATTTATGATTTCAGTAAAGAAAAGCAGGTAGTGAGCCCAAAAGCGCCCTTTTGCGTACAGTGTGCAGTGATGCAAGCTGGGAAAAGAAATACATATAAGTCAGAAGAACCAGTTTAAATTAATTAAATAAATTTATATGTACTTTTCTTTGTAGATTTGTAAATTGTAACCATTAAGTAATAATTACAACATTCGTTTGTGCATTTATAAACCTGAATCCATTGTTTGGATTGAAATCAGTGAGTCGACTTTAAGGTTTCGACTCTTTTAAACAGCGTCCTAAATCAGTGAGTCGACTCCAAGGTTTTGGCTTGACACGGTATAAAACAATGTCCCGAGTCAGTGAATCGACTCCAAGGTTTTGGTTTGATTCTGTTTCAAATAGTGTCCCGAGTCAGTGAATCGGCTCCGCGAGTTTAAGTTAACTCTGTGTCTATTAGCGTCCTGAGCAAGTGCGTCGACTCTAATATTTTAATTTGACTCTTTAAAATTGTGTTCTGAATCGGATAAATCGCCTGCAAGGTTTTGATTTGACTCAAATAATCCAAGGTTTTGAATTGATTTTTTATTTTTAAGTGTGTAATCAGTGAATCGATTCTTTTTTTTTTTTTTTTTTTTTTTTTTTTTGGGTGGATCCAATTCAATGCGATTAAAGATATAGTGCAGGGGTTTTCAACCTGTGGTCCGCCTGGTGGTCCGTGGCGGTATTGCACGTGGTCCGTGACAGCCTACATAATTTCACTATTAAAATCAATTTTTTCCATAATTTATTTTTCCAAACATTTCCAGAATATTTGCACATTAGTGGGAAAACTGAATTTAATGAAAATATCTAAAATATTCAAACTGACACAGGATAGGCTAGCTTTGCACCTATCAGGCCTGCTCTTTGCTAACGTTGTGTTTTGGTCATATACGTACACATTCATGGGAGAGATTCAAACGTCCTGCAGCTCTACGAAAAACTAGAGGCATTTGTTAAAAAAATGTCAAGATGGATAGAACGAGTGGAGAGTGGTAACATGGCTATGTTCCCTTCAGTTGAGGTATTCTGACAGCACTGACATTAAAGACCTTGTGTGTGAGCATTTGAGGAAGCTTGTGGTTCAATTCCAAAAGTACTTCAATGATTCTGATGAGTGGCCCTGTGACAGCAAATGAATCCTGCTCCCATTCAGTGATGATACAGCAGCAGGGTCAAGCTTAACTACTGTAGAAGAGGATCAGCTCATAGAGATGTCCACAGACTCTGTCAGGAGGCATATGTATGATGCACAACCCCTTCTGAAGTTCTGGATAAGTTGCCAGACAGAATTTTCAGAGCTTACAGTAAAATCATTGCGGTGTTTTCCAACTACATACCTTTGTGAGAGCGTTTTTTCACACTGGCATATCTAAAGAACAAGTACAGGGCAGGGCTAGAACCAGAGAATGATATGAGGCTGTCACTATGTACCACTATATCACCATGAATAGACAGACTGTGTGGAAGTCACCACGCCCAGAAATCCCACTAAAGGTAAGGAGAATCCCCCACACACACAAATAAAGAGTTTATTTATTTATTTATTTATTATATCACCAAACATTTTATCACCACTCATAACTAATCATCAAAATTGATCATATGTCACATGTTTTAATAAAGCTGCTAACAGTTAGCCAACACACTTCATTTATAAAAAAAAAAAGTAAAAAAATGTAAAAAATTATCAGTGTGAGGTTTAAAATTACAGGTTTTTATGAAATTCTGATGTTTACTGACTGATTGAACTATTTTTAATTATTTAACTATTACATTATAAATGTTTTTTTTTTTTAATGCAAATTAAATCAAGAAACATGGAGCAAACAAACAACCAATACATAAAAAAGGCAAAAAAAAGCTTGTGTGTCTTCTGTAACTGTACAATATGATTCCTGTAACAGGGACGTGTGACACTGAGGTTCTACTGAGCGACAGAAGAAAATCCCACATATGAATAATGCAGTTCCTCCTGCATCCTTCTGGTTTTCTTCTTCCAGTTCTGTAAAGCAGAAGTCATTTTAATTGTGTTATACTGGTGGAAATATAACACAATGTTGTCAAATGGATATTGATACAGACGTCTTCAGTGTATTAGTTTGTTTGAGTCACTTAAGCAATTTAAATGTGTGTTAAAACTATTGGCACCCTGGAGAAATATTAGTAAAATAATTAAATAATTTCTCTGAAGAAAAAACAGTTTAAGAAATAAATATTAACCTCTGACTTTTGTCATTTTGTTCATTGGTTTTAAGTTTTTTAGTGTCAGATTTACCTCAGTGTCTTTTTCTTTAGCACCTGCAACAACAAAATGTTATTATTATTATTATTATTATTATTTATTTTTATTGTTGTTGTAGTTGTTGTTGGCACAATACTTTACCTGTGTGAATTTTTCTATGATTCTGAATAAAGAAGATCAGACCACAGAGCAGGAAAACAATCACAGACATCACAGACAGCATGAAGAACACACCATAGGAGCCTGAAATAAATAAATAAATAATTATTATTATTAGAGCCGCATCTTATTCTGATTATAAAATTAAGGTTTGTGTCTGTGGTGCGTCGTGTCTGAGAGAATAAAAACACAAACCTTTCTCTATGTGTGGGATCTTAGGAAATGTTTTATTTCCACCTGAAGAAATGTTACATTATTAATAACCTTAATGATCTCAATCTTCAACATTACTCACTTTATATAAGCGTACCTTCCACACGTAGAGAGGTCGAGTTCCCAAAGATGATTTGATCTAATCTAATAGAGCTGCAGTAATAAAGTCCTGTATCAGAGACGTTCACTGCAGTGATGGTGAGAGACGTGTTCTCGCCCTGAACAGACATCACCATGCGATTACTTTCAGTAAAAAAGTAACAGTTTTGTGAAGGAGCTGACGTTCTAATCTGTTTACACCCGAGGAGAAGTGGAACCGAATCATTTGTGTGTTTAAACCAGAATATTTGATCTGTATGTTTCAGCTCATGTTTGCACCAAATAGTGACATCATCTCCAACTTCTGCCTCTAAAATTGAAGAACACAGAGTCTCTGAGAGTAAACCTGCAACACACACACACACACACACACACACACACACACACACACACACACACACACACACATTTTTTGTCATAATCTGAAATGGATTTAGTTGCTGCTGCCTGCATTTGCATTTTATTACACATGCAATTAAAAAGAAAAAACTGAAAAAGAAACTAAGTTTTTAAATCCATTTCTCCATTTCTAAGTGAAGATCATTCTGTGTTTTATTTTTCCTACAAGGTCGTGTAATAAGAAATAACAGAAAGAATAACAGAAAAACATTTAAACAATTCTGAAGAATCATTACACATCAATCATATTTCATAATTACAAAAAAACATCTGTATGTGTTACGAAGGACAGAATTCTAAATTTTATAAGATATAAAATGTAGATATTAAATATAGAGTTTTTAAAAGAAATGAGATTATTAACACTTACTGATAACAGAGAGGAACACAAGCAGAGCACCACGTGGAACCATCGCGTTTAAGACAAGAGACAAAGAAAGTTGATATGTCACCACAAACACTGAGAGAGATAGAGTGTGTGTGTGTGTGGGGTGGGCCAGGGGGGCTGGGGGGGAATTTAACTACTTGTAACTTAGTTGTTCATTAATCCAACTAACTGTACTCTATACATTTATATGTGGGGTTCAGACCAAAACAAAGGATTTGATGAAGGCGTTTCCCAAATACCGAACACAACACAGTCATTTTTATTGCATTAAAACTATTAAACAAACCCAGTTCAGTGATTCAGGAGTCAAAAATATTCTTTATAATAATACATATATTATTTTCTTTAAAAAGTCTAGGGTTTTCATCTGTTTATATGCTTCTAAACAGACAGAATTACTTCATATATGATGCACTCTGATCAACGATTTTAGTTAAACTATGAGGACTGAAAGCATCCGGTGGTCAGAGCCCAGGGTGTGAGTTTCATACGTTTCTGCAGTTTTGCAGAGTAAAAGAGATTCAGAGAACTGTGTCAGTGCTGTGGTTGGAAAAATATTCAGACAATGAAATGCATGTATTTGACTTGCGGTTAGTGAAATAGCTGGTCTTCACACGACTCTACCTGTGACAAGGGTGAAAAAAGTGCAGCCTTGCAGGAGAGGAAGTAAAAATCACCTGCAGCATTTCATTTACTGGTTAAAGCACTTAATGTGATGAGACGTGATCCATCTGCTTTATCTTCGACTACACAGAGAATAAAACAGTGGATATTTCCTTTTCTTTTATATGCCATATTGGGACATAACAAAGGTTTGCCAAGATCTGCCAGTGGTCCCTGGTTTCCAGTGGAGGAATAGTGTTTAAGACATTGAATTTCTGATCAGAAGGTTTTGAGCTCAAATCCCAGCACAACTGCTCAGTTGTTATTGAAATGATTGTGAGAAGGTGCAGACACACGCTGTATTTTATGCGTTAGTATACCTGACACCTGACATGGACCAGGCAAGTGCAGACCTCTATCGGATTATTGATGGTGTTTTCTTGCATTTCTGTAGTCAACATTTAAGTACTTTGTGAAGATCAGCCACTTCAGAAACCACAGGATTCTGCACATGTAGCAGCTGTCCATGGTAAATGGTTTGTCTGTTTTCCAACCACAGAACCGACAAACGTCAAGCATCTAGTTTTAGCACTGAGCTGCAAACATATACGTACCCACAACCATGCTTCATCTGCTTCTGACCACCGGCCTCTTTAATGCTATTTTCACTTTTTTTTACTTTCTAACATATTGGGTTGGTTATTAAAACAACAAGAAAAAACTCCTACCTGTATTATTAAATATAAAACTTACATATGAAATGACAGCAGATATATAGTGTGTGTGGTACACAGTTTATTCTCTTAAAGGTTACTTCGAAATTATGAACGAATTATGAAGTACAATCAATGAACTTCATCATTATGAATGAAAAAACTGCATACTTAAAAAATATAGAAATTAAAGTATATTAAAATTAAATTATTTGAATAATATAAACAGGGAAATTCATTTTAAAAGCTTTGTAAATGTTGAATTCGAAGAAATTTGGTTTTCGATTTTTCAGGTTATAAAGTGCTGGTGAAACACACCTCCTCCACACAGACAATCCAGCAGGTCATTTCCTCGCAGTCTCTCATCTGATACACGATGGTTGGGTTTGTAGCTTTGCCTGTGTTTCTCTGTGTCATGGGTGAGTGTTAATAAGATCATTTATTACTTTATTAAACAGGTCTTTAAGTAAAAATGGAAAAAATCTAAAAAATACTTCTTGGGGTTTGAGATCTGAGATTGTGTCTGAGAATCCAACATTTATTTCTTTAAGTTATAAATGAGAGACACATTGATATTTAGGAACTTTAAAAAAGCTCATACATTATCTGTAATTATTGTAATGTGTGTGTGTGTGTGTGTGTGTGTGTGTGTGTGTGTGTGTGTGTGTGTGTGTGTGTGTGTGTGTGTGTGTTGCAGGTTTGTTCTCGGAGTCTCTGTGCTTTGTAACTTTGGAGGTAGAAGTTGGAGATAATGTCACTATTTGGTGTCGACATGAACTGATTCTTTCAGGTTACATACACTGGTTTAAACACACATGTGGTTCAGCTCCTCTTATTATTGGGTGTAAACAGTTTTTGGATCAGTTCCATCACAAAACTGTCACTTCTTTAATGAAAGTGAGCGCATGGTGGTATCTGTTCAGGGTGAGAACACGTCTCTCACCATCACTGCAGTGAACGTCTCTGATACAGGACTTTATTACTGCAGCTCCACTGATCTGATGCGAATTACATTTCATGAAACGAACTACTTGAGAGTGAAAGGTACATTTCTACAAAGTGTATATTTTAGTAGAAGCTGATAAATGTGACTGAGGATACAAATAAAAAAATAATGTTTTATTTCTCAGGGGGAAATGACAGAGAAACAGTAGCAGCAGGTTTGTTCTTTTTGTCTTCACTAAGTTTCTTTAAATGTTTGACGCAGCTATAAAATTGTGACATTGTATGAAATTGTAGATGATAGAAAATATGATGTGGTTTTTAAAGCTCAGATGTTTTCCTCCAGGTTCGGTCTCTTTGACTCTGATCTTTGTGCTGACCGCGGTGTTTGGCTCAGTGATTGTGATTCTTCTCTGTGTCCTGATCTTCATCTTACTGAAGCACAGAAACACACATGGAGGTCAAATATTACTCCTATAATAAAATTAATAATCATAATAATTATAATTATAATAATAATATTTCTGTTGTTTTGCTTCAGGTTATAAAGCAGAAGATACTGAGGTAAATATGAGCTAGCAAAGTACATACACTAGTCTTTATGCTGCTTAGCGGGGATAAAATTATTATATCCCCTGCTGAAATTTTTCTAGAATATTAAGCCAGGTTTATTTTAGCAGAGTTTACATAAAAAATAAATAAAGATTATAAATTAATTTGTATTTGATGGAGTGAAATACGTATTTAATCCTGTATCAAATTAGCATGAATTCTGACTCCCACAGACCCAAATTAGTTCTCAAGTCAAGTCAAGTCAAGAAGCTTTTATTGTCATTTCAACCATATACAGTATCTGACACAGTACACAGTGAAATAAAACAACGTTCCTCCTGAACCCTGGTGCTACACACAACAACAATCCTGTACCTTTTAGAAAGAACTCCTAATATCAACTATATCAAAACAATATTATTGACTTGAGATTTCCAAATTTGACATTCTTTAGATCACCATGTGAGCAGAGCATGTTTAACTCCAGCTTGAGAACATTAGTGATTTTTATCTCACTCCAGCTCAATAAAACCATCTTGGAGATTTCTGTTTTCAGGTTTTCCTGTTATTATAATCATCTGCAATGTTCTTTGTGCTCCTGCAGGATCCTGAGTCAGACTCAGTGAATTACGCTGCGTTAAACTTCTCAAAGATGAAAACCAAGAAGGCTGCAAGACTCAAAAGGCAAAATACAATGGAGGATCCACATGTTGTTTATACTTCAGCCAGACATAACACACAGTAACGTGTGTACATCATTTTACTGTTTACTACTGTTTTTGATGGTCCGCTTGATCATTATGACAGATGAAAGACGTTTCTGTGCCAAGATTGACTTGGGGCTGGTCATGATTCCCTCCACATTCACTAAAACCCCAGTTTTGTATCGCTTTATTGAGCAATACCTTCATACAATGAGATTCTGTTGATGCTCTTAAAGCTCATTAAAGAGAGAAAGCTTTAAAATTTCGACCACACTAAAGATCCTGAAAGGTTCTCTAAGGCTTTAAATGCAGGACCCTATACATGTGTGAACTTCAGAACATGGAGTCAAATATGGAACAAGAATGTCTCTGATGCCCTCTAGTGGCTGGTTGTTGTAACTCAATCCGTTCTCAGTCGACATTTGCAGTTTTTCTCAGTTGCTTTGGAGCATTTCTCAATTAATCTTAAATATTTGCAAAGCAGTAAGTGCATTTCTGAAAACAATGTGTACAAACAGCACAAACACATCAAAATACTTAAGTTCTCAAAATAATTTCATCTCTCAAAAGTAAGTATTTGTGTTAGTGAACATCTCATTTCCATCAGAATGAAAAGCTCCTTTGTCATTTTGTAATGTTGTCAGTATTTCTTGATATAAACTATGGTTTGGGTTACAGTGACTAAAAATGCACAAGTTGAATTTCCTCTCTACGGCATCGTGGAATTTCAGCAGCACAAATGTATTTATTTGAATGCATATTTGATTTATATCGATTGCAAGAGACCAGACAGAATTTACACTTTTACTGTACTGAACAAGTGTTTATTCTTTTATTGGTTGTTCATCTATTCATCCAGAAATTATAATCCTTACGTTTGGCAGCACTCTGTGGTGCAGTGGGCTAGGCCGTTCTTGCGCTCCTGCTTCTGTAGATCTGGTGTCGAGGCTGCTAAAGTCGTAGTTTTTGGTTTGCGTGTCACCAAACATGACCTCACTTATAAATAAGTGCCTGCCAAAATATGCTGCCTTTGGAAAGTACCTGTGGTGCATCGGGTTACAGCGTCCTTGAGCTCATATTGTTGTAGATCTGGTTATTAGAGGCGTGTTGTTTTTTGCCTTTTTGCCTCTTTTGTAAGGTTCCTGTGGCATGTTAGGGCGTTCCTGCGTTCCTGCATAAACAAAAAGACAGCTTTGAAAGGTTCCTGTGGCACAGTGGGTTACGGCGTACCTACGTTCATACTGCTGTGGGCCCGAGATCGAAGCAGGTTAAGTTGTGTTTTTTGTTTTGCACCTCGCCAAAAATTGTGCCTGATTTATAAATGATAAATGCCCCCCAAAAACTGCTGCAGTGAAAATGTTCCCATGGTGCAGTTGGTTGGGGCACGCCTCTTAGTACTGAGGTCCCGGGTTTGAGGCGCATCGCCAAACATTGTGCCTGATTCATAAATGTTAAATGTGCACTGAATTTATTTAATACACGGTTTCACAATGATGGAGATGAATATGTATATATACATATATACAGAGGAGGAAGTAACAGAGTACAAATATACTGCATTACTGTACTTAAGTAGATTTTTCTGGTATGGTTTCCTGTCATTGCGCATCTTTTTCAATCCGCTGGTGTATAAAGTCCTGACTCTCACTCACCACAGATGTAGACTAGTTTATGAATCAGCAGGCAGAAGGCAGTAAGAAGTTTGGGGTTAACGTGGATGAGACAGAGGGAGTCAGTGATGTAAACATGACTGAGAACAGACACATTCCTGATCATCATCATCTTTTCTCTGCTTGTGTTCTATATGTGGATCTTTCGGCGAAATTAAAACCTTCCTCAAAAAATACACTTATCCACGACGTCCTTTCTTTACTTAGATATAAAATAAATAAATTAACTCCAGATAAAAATATTTTTAATCAGTAAACTTTTGTTTTATTTCTGCGCCAAGTCTCAAAGTAAACACCAAAAGCCGCCATTTCACACAATTAACTCTCTAGGTGGCGTTTTGTGGGTTTTTCCCTCATAATGAAGACACAAACTTAAATTACTGTCTTTATTGATCGTACAGATAAAAACATTACATCATTCAAATCTGTAAAATGTCTATAATTTTCTATATATAAGCTTCCTGACTTGACTTGAAGAGGTGTAGTTTCCCCGGTATCACCTCATTAACTGTCCGTGTGGAAACATAGCAAAGGCTCTTAATGATGTCCACACGTCTCTGCACTGATATAGCCTTTATATTTAATCACTGTACATATGCTTACATACATATCACATGCTGTACATATGATACATGTTTAACACCTCCAAGCTGCCAGTTTTGGGCACCTGAGCAAGCTCTTAACTCACTACTGCTCATTTAGTAAATGAGATCATTAAGAGTCGCTTGGGAGAAACACTTCAACAGGAAGTGGCTATATCTCGCTATCTTTGTCTCTCTATTTTTTTCTATCTAATTGTCTCTGTGTCTCTTTTAGTAAATGTCTCTGTCTCACTGTATATGTCTCTCTCTTGCTGTCTCTCTATTTGTTTCTCACTCTTTCTAAAGCTGTGTCTCTTTGTCCTTGTCTCTGTCTTTCCTGCTAATTTACATGTCTAACAAAGTTTTGAGTTTTGAACTATAGAAAAACCAAGAGTCCAAAAGTTTTGCATCTCTAGGGAAAAATTTTGCCAAAAACCTGCCAAAAAAACAAAAGTTTAAGTGTTTCAGGAGGTAGGTCTACAACTGTCGCTTGAAGAAAGCCAAAGACTCTGCTGTTCATACATCTAGGGGACGTTCATTCCAGCACCCTGGTGCCAGAAGAGAGAAAAACCTTGAAGTATACTTACCTCTCATCCTGAGAGAAGGTGGTACCAGTCAAGCAGTGCTGGAGGATCTCCGACAGCGTGGTGCAGTGCGAGGTCCCTGAGGTAAAATGGTGCTGGAATGACCAGCAGATGTGGACCCCCTCAATGTTACCTGGTATGAGCGATCTTCCAGGTAGGAAGCAAACCATTTCCATGCTGCTCCACGGATACCAAGGCTCCTGAGCGTAGACAAGAGAGTCTTTGGTTGACCGTGTTTTATCATGGTACAAGAATTACCTCAGTGGTGCAGGTGTTGAACTTGTGGTTCTTGTACAGTTGAGTCATTTCTCATAGGGTGGTGGTAGTAGCTTGGTAGTTAAGGCTTTGGTCTCTGGGTCAAAAGGTCACAAGTTTCAATCCCAACAGTAGCAATCTGCCACTGTGCGCTCATGCCAGGCCCATAGACATCTAATTGCGGTCTAAATGCTACCGTCGTGAACAGAGAAAAAAGAAAAAGCACCACTCGTACCTTTTTTAGACTCTTGAAGACAAAAGTCCAATAAGCAAACCCATTGCACCCTGTCTGGTGGTGGTGTAGCGGTTAATGTCTTGGTCTCTGATGTAAGATTTTCCTGGTTCGATTCTTACCTGTAGTTTACTCCTAGCATTATAAGTAGTTTTTAAAAACAGAACAATGAAAGGTCATGGTTGCTGGTCAATCATATCATATCAGTGGTGCAGGTGTTGATGTGATTCTTGTACCTGAGTCACCTCTCATAGACTTCCGGTTACTGAGAGAATGTTCAGTAAGGAGAAGTTTTGACCCTCTACCATCATGATCTAAGAGAAAATAGTAGTTTCCAAACTATAGAAAAGCCAAAAGTCCAATAAGCAAAGGCTTGTTTGCCTCTCCTGTGTTGGTGTAATGGTCAGTGAAGTGGTCACTGCTGTCTGATTCACCCGGTTCGATTCCTACCCCTCAGCCTTGCTTTAAATTGTTTAAAAAGTTTTATAAAAGAACCAAAAAAGGTCCTAAAATTTAGACTTTTGCAGGAGATCCTGTGGCTCAATTGGAAGAGCTTTGCCTCTGGACTGAGAGGTTGCCGGTTCAAATCCCGGCCAGGGCTCAAAGTTAAGAGTGTGTAAGGTGACGGTTGTGCGGAAGGTGTCAAAAATGGCTCCGTGGATGGTTGGATGTTGATGGTATCGGAGGGCATATCCTGAAACGCGGGGGGGACAATATATGGGCATCTGCCCCCCCGGCATCTGAGAAGCTGAAAACAGGGGTTTATGAAGAAAAAACATCCAAAAAAGTTTTGACATAGGCTCCTGGAAAAAGAATATTTTGTGTGCCCCTTTTCTCCTCCCCAACAAAAAGATTCTCACTTTTTCAAGTCTTCACAGCCAACCACCCCATGGCTCACCACACACTAATTTTCACACAACTTACCCAGTGTGGGGACAAGCCAGATTTGAACCAGCAATCTCTGAGCTCAGTGGCAAGGCTTTTACCACAAAGCCATCAAGTCCCACAACTCACCTTCTTTTTTTTGGGGGTTTATCCTTCGTTTCATGCTTCAAAGCAAGAAATTCAGACAAGACAGAAAGCAGGATTCGAACCCTGAACCCCACCAACAGAAAGATACCAGTCTTAACCCACTGAACCATCAGGAAAGACAGGCTGCAATGATTGTTTAGTGCAGTTCCCAAGACAGACGTAGGAAGCAAACCCATATCAAGAATAGCAGGGACAAAGCAGGATTCAAACCCTGATTCACGCCATTAACAAGGCACCAGCATTAACCCACTGAACCATCATGAAGGACAAGCTGGGAGGCTTGTTTAGAGCAGGTCTATCTTTCTTTTTAACTCATCAAAACAAGAATATGAAGATGTAGAAACCAGGAATGTAACCTACCTCATGACTAGCAGACAGAAAGCCAGGTTTGAAGCCTGACCACCAACATTTGCAAAGTACCAGCCTTAACCCACTAAGCCATCAGAAAGAAACAGGATGGGAAGCTTGATTAGAGCAGGTCTATCTTTCTTTTCAAACCATCAACACAAGAATTTAACGCTAAAGAAGGTGAATACAGATGTAAGTAGCACAAGTTGAACCCACATTACAAATAACAGGAAGAAAGCAGGATTCAAACCTTGATCCCCACCACCATCGAGATACCAACGTTAACCCATTGAACCATTGGTGAGGATAGGCTAGGAAGCTTGTTTAGAGCAGGTCTATCTTTATTTTCAACCCATTAAAAACAAAAACATATTGCTAAAGAAAGATGTAGGAAGTGAATCCTGATCGTGACTTGCAGGATAAAAGCAGGATTCGAACCCTGAACCCCACCAAAAGCAAGACAACTGATTTAATCCACTGAACCATCAGGGAAGACAGGTGTGGAAGTTTGTTTAGAGCAGGTCTATCTATCTTTAAACCACCAACACAAGAATATAAAGCTAAAGAAAGATTTAGGAAGCAGGAACTACATTGCAACTAGCAGGATTCAAACCCTGATCCTCACCATCAGTGAGGCACCAACCTTAATCCACTGAACCATGAAAGAGATCAGACTGGGAAGCATGTTTAGATGAGGCACAAGCCTTAAACCACTGAGCGATTGTCTGTCTGTCTGTCTGTCTGTCTGTCTGTCTGTCTATCTATCTATCTATCTATCTATCTATCTATCTATCTATCTATCTATCTATCTATCTATCTATCTAACTATCTATCTATCTAACTAACTAACTATGAGGTGAGGTCCAGTTAACAGCTAAAACAGGTAGAAGTAATAACTACTTTTTACTTAAGTACATGTTGGAGCCAAAATTTCTTTACTTTCACTTGAGTAAAAAAGTATAATCAGTACTTCAACTTTTACCCGAGTATTTTAAACCATGAGGATCTGTACTTCTACTTAAGTAAAGGATGTGTGTACTTTTGCCACCTCTGCATATATATTGCAGCAAACAATTAAATTTTGCATATTTTTGGCTTTTTATTGTCTCACACACACACACATAAATTAAATAGAAATGTATAGTATAAAATTACAATATGTATTATGTACATTGTATTTACATTCACATTTACATTTGTGGCATTTAGCAGACGCCCTTATCCAGAGCGACGTATAAAAGTGCTGTATGTATGTACAACTTTACAGATGTTATATACAGTGTTTACACTACACCGTTAGATCACTGTATAAAGTTTAATAGGGTGATAGTGGATAGAAAAATGCTGTCCCGGAAACTTATGGTTCTGGTGCATATGTTCTTGTATCTCCTTCTTTAAGAAAGGGGGTTAAACAGTTGCTATGGTGAAGGTGCTCAATGGCAAGTAGTTCGGTGAGAGTGATGCGTTAGGGGATTTTTATTCACCCTTTGTGGGGCTTTACATTCACAACAGTAGAGCCTCCGTACTATACAGTGATTGAGTTGGTCAGACTGCTCAAGAAAGTACAGGTATTGCTGTGACTTCCTAACCAGAGCTAAAGTGTTCTGGTGCCAGGAGAGATCCTCAGAGATGTGAACTCCCAAGAACTTAAAGGTGGACACCCTCGCTACCCCAGTTCCATTTATGTAGACTGGGAAGTGTCTCCTGCTGTTAGATATCTGAAAGTCTACGATGAGCTCTTTAGTCTTCATGGCATTGAGGGTCAGGTTGTTGGTGGCACACCACACTGTCAGGCTTCGGATCTTTTCCCTGTCTGCCAATTCGTTGTTGTTGCTGGTCTGGCCAACCACGGTGGTGTCATCGACGTTGTTATGAAGAGGAGCACAGTTGTGGGTAATTGGGCTGAGAAATCCATCTGCAAGGTACCCTGAGCTTAGTGATCAGTACAGAGTGGGGAACTGTATTGAACAAAGAACTAAAGTCAATGTACAGCATTCTGATGTAGGTGTTGTTTTTATCCAGGTAGGTGAGGGCTGAAGAGCCGTGGAAACTGCATCTTCTGTCGACCTGTTCGGGTGATAGGCAGACTGGTGTGGGTCCAGTGAAGGTGGTCTCCCTGCAGTGAGGTGATTCAGATTCTCAAGCACTTCATAACAATATGGGTGCAACTGGGTGAAAATCATTGGTCTTCCACATGTGTTTGGGGTGAAAGATGTTCTCTTCTATATGGAGTTTGTATGTATACTCTCCTAATACCCCTTTTCAGGTTGGCCCTGGCTCTGTTCTAGTCCTCTGCATTATAATGCTTTCAACAGGAAATGGACTTCAGAGTTCATCCACGGCTTCTGATTAGGAAAGCATTTCACGTGTGAGCTCCTAAATCACAGGGTTTGGGTGAACAGGTTTAAATCCTGAAACACAGATGATGGACACAGAGTTATTATCAAATCTGTGCACCATGTTTAGTCAGAATAAGATTATTGCTGTGTTTAAAAATATGTAAAATATTACATAAATATTTAGTAATATTTATATAAAAATGTAACTATATAATTTAATAATTTAAATAAATGTTTAAATTATTAAAATATTTAAATAATATTTTATTTATAATCTGTTCTCTGAAAACTTCTTTCTTTCCTCCACTCACCAGAGTTCTTCTTCTTCCAGATCACAATTCCAGCAACAACAGCAACAAGAACAACGAGAGCCACGATGACACCAACAATGATCCCAATCAGTCCTCCACCTGATCCTCCATCTGATCCTCCATCTGTTAAATCATCACAGAGTGTTTATTATCTGCTGCATCAGTAAATCAGTGTTCACTCTGTAAATGTGTAGATTTATAGGAAAGTGTTTCTCCGACCTCTCAGGATTCGTCTCTCGCTCACAGGCAGCACTAAATCCTTCTCCAAGCTGCTGTGCTCAATCACACAGGTGTAGGTGTGTTTCTGCAGCTCCTCAGCTGAGACTTTCAGAATGCTCCTCTTCTGGAAGCTTCCATCCTGGTTGGGTAACGTCTCTCTGAGATCCACGTCCTTATGCACGTCCTCTCCGTCCTTCTGCCAGGAGATATTCAGTGCTTTGGGGAAGAAACCTGTAGCATGACACACCACCTCTGGAGAAGAAGCTTCTTCCTGGAACAGTGACGTTTCAGGAGGATCTGCAGAGACACAAAGACATAAATATTAAACTACACTGTAAGATTAAGTCATTTTTAAATAAGAAGGAAAACAGTTTTTTATTGATGCAAAAGATCTGGTGTTTTTTCAAAATAATTAAATAGAAATGTATTTGATCAACAAATAAAAGAAGATAAATGACAGTTTAACTTGCTAGAAATATGAATAAATGTGTGAAAGGTGTGTGTGATGTAGAAGGTTATAAAGATGGAGGTTTACACATTAAAGAGTGCAGCATTTATTGTGTAGAAATGATTTACACACTGGTTGTGATGAAAACTGTAGTTTATGATGAATATAATTAATATTTAATAAAGGATCAGGTTCACGTGTTAAACAGTTTCATGGTCAGTATCTGTGTGTGTAGTAAAAGTGTGTTATTAGTGTGTTACAGTATCAGAGCAGAACACACAGTTTACCTTTCTCTCCACCGTCTTTCTGCCATAATTCACAAATGTATTTAACAAAAAAATACAGTCATGCTCCAGGAAGCTCTTCCAGTATTTAGTGTAACCATTAGACTCCCAGTTGCGTTTGAGAATCATAGCTTGAGGTTTAACTGCAATCCAGGTTCCAGTTTCCAGATCCAGACTGATGAAATCTTCTCCATCAAAACCGTACTGATTGTATCCTCTAGTGATGCCGCCATTAATAATATCACAGCCGTACATCCTCTGTAGTGTGTCACCTTTTAAAGAGATAAACACAAAAAGACCCTCTAAATACTCTAAATCACATATTAGACTTTAGTCAGTGGTGGTGAAGAGGATGATTGTGCAACTACTGCAGAAGTAATAAGGGAGATAAGGTACTTGGTGTGACTTCTGGAAATAGAAAGGAACACAAAGAGACATTGTGGTGGAATGAGGAAGTATAAGGAGAAAGAGTTTGGGATCGACAGAGTGATGAGCAAAGTAAGCAGGAGTAGGAAGGTAGGAAAGAGATGCGGCAGCAGGTGAAGTGGAATTTGGCAAAAGCCAAGGAAAAGGCGTATGAGGATCTGTATGAGAGGTTGGACACTAAAGAAGGAGAAAAGGATTTGTAGCGATGGCAAGGCAGAGGCAAGGCAGAGGAACCGAGCTGGGAAGGATGTGCTGCAAGTTAGAGCAGTAAAGGATGGAGATGGAAATGTGTTGACTAGTGAGGAGAGTGTGTTGAGAAGGTGGAGGGAGTATTTTGAGCAGCTGATAAATGAGGAAAATGAGAGAGAGAAGGTTGGGTGGTATGGAGATGGTGAAGCAGGAAGTGGGTAGGATTAGTAAGGAGGAGGTAAGAGCAGCTATTAAGAGGATGAAGTGGAAAGTTGGTAGAACCAGAGGACAGATGTTTAGGAGAGATGCAGTGGAGTTTTTAACCAGATTGTTTAACAGGATTTTGGAAGGTGCCTGAGGAAAGGGGAAGAAGTGTGCTGGTACTGATCTTTGAGAATAAGGGAGATGTGCAGACCTGCAGTAACTACAGGGGAATAAAGTTAATCAGTCACACCATGAAGTTATGGGAAAGAGTAGTGGAAGCCAGGCTGAGAGCAGAGGTGACCATATGTGAGCAACAGCTTGTGATATCAGTTTGTGATAAAAGAGCATCTGTGAGAGTGAAAGTTTAGAGGACTGTGGTGAGACCTGAGATGTTGAATGGTTTGAAGACAGTGGCATTGAGTAAAAGACAGGAGGTGGAGCTGGAGGTAGCAGAGCTGAAGATGTTGAGCTTTTCGTTGGGAGTGACGACGATGAACAGGATAAACAATTTGTTTATTAGAGGACAGCGCCTGTAGGAGGTTATGAAGACAAGGTGAGGGAGTCGAGATTGAGATGGTTTGGACATGTGCAGAGGAGGGACATGGGGTATATCAGTAGGAGAATGCTGAGGATGGAGCCACCAAGAAAGAGGAAAAGAGGAAGATCAAGGAGGAGGTTTATGGATGTGGTGATGGAAGACATGTAGGTAGTTGGGTTGAAAGAGGCAGATGTAGAGGACAGGGGGGTATGGAGACGGATGATCCACTGTGGCGCCCCCTAATGGGAGAAGCCAAAGAAGAAGAAGAAGCATGACATGAAATCATATCATATTATACTAAAATTCTAAAAATAGAAATGTGTTTATTCTTACCTCTGCTGTGATTAAACTGCTCCCTTACTGTTTTGAATGTACTGTTAAATCTATACTGATTGCTCTGCATGTTCTGTGCCTCATCCTTCCAGTAATTTTCGCTCATAATATTTTTGATCCAGTTATCTGGGATCAGTCTCCTGTGACTGCTACTGTAGGACATGTACTGCTTCTCATCCAGCAGACCCACAGCAGTGAACTCTGAACCAGCATGTCTGGGCGTGAGCGCGGTGTAGTGGTACTGTAGAGAATGTGCCTCTGTAAATACAATAACCAACATTTAAATTCGTTTTGTTTAAATTACAAATCATAGCGCAAGACCCCAATAAAACACAACCCTAAGATTCGAATGTCACACTTTTTATTAAAGGCATGAGGTTTAGATTTTAGTAGTGCGGAGACATTACATGAACAAAAACAAATGTGGTACTAAAAACAAAGACATAAATGCAAACATCCATAGCATTGATGAAACTTGACATAGACTTAGATTCAATCAGTTCCATATTCACAACTCTGACAGATCGGCAGACAAAAAAATCGACTATCCACTTGACTTGGCGGCTTGTGGGCAATTTCTCCACTATTGAATTAACCCCACATGGAGTATCGAGATGAGTAAGACCTGGAAGGAACCCACCAGCCTTTGCACACTCGAATTCAAGAAGGATAGCTCCTTACTCTCTTAAATTCTAATTGTCCTTGCTTGACAAATTCGGAAACGTTCTCAATTTTCTTCAGAAGTGCATATATGATCACTTCTGGTGCTCCATAAGCGTTGCCAAAGCCATTCTGACTGCTGCTGCTGCTTTAAGAACATGCACAGATCTCATTCTTTTCACCTGTCCAGATGTTTTGATGTGACTTTGATGTGTTCCTGGTACATATTGTGAGGAATGACAAAATGGCGTTAATGTAATTCTTTACATTAACATTCTTTCTGTTTGTGAAACAGTGATTTTCTTCATCTACATTAGGTGGTGCCAGCAGGGTTTAATCAACTTTAGCTGTAACTGAAGGTAATGTTGGATTAACATTGTTATCCAATGGCTAATCAACTCTGCGAAAAATTCTCTTGAATGCTGTCACTCACAGACATCGATTGGTGACATGTCAGAAACTTCTTTAACCTGATGTTCTCCACCATCAAGCTCTTCATCCGCTTTCTCATACACTGCTGCTTCGGCTGAAGCAACTGCTGCCGCACTTTGTAATATGTGCAAACTAGCATCCAAATAAATTTTTTTTTGCATATCCAATTTGAGAGCGTGTGCTGCAACTGCTTTCGCTTTGGCTCGCACTGCTGCTGAGCTCCTGCTTGACCTTCTTGAAGATGATGACCTAGATGATCGAAATTGTCGATCTCTTCTGTTGGAGATGCTCTGTGGATCCTGTCATGTGCTCCCTTTCATCAGGTGGTTTTTGTGGAAAGTTTGCTTCATGTTGTTGCTCCATTGTAAGTTCTTCTGGAGGAACTCTAGTAGAAAACCACAGTATCATTGGCTGTTCATGCAGTGTCCATGTTAAGCCGATCCCACTGTGACGATGACTATTTACTACTCTGCCCTCAAAGAACATGACACTCAATTAGACACTCAAATAAAGTTCAGAGAGGTGCTTTTCTTGGCAATTGTTCTTTATTTTGTAATACCGAATATACAATATGTATACAAGATATAAATATGAAAACATATAAAAAAACAAAACACATTCAATCTTTAAATTCCTGATTAAGAAAACTGTAGGAGTCTTTAATGTTACAGTAACATGGTTGAAGTCTAATCATTAACAAGTACCATGAAAAAAATCAGACTGATGCATTTCAGCCACTTATGGATTTGATGCTTAGTACCAACAAAGTCAGTAAAAGAAATTGAGGGACATTATAAATAATTTGCATGTTGAGCAAAAAAATAAATAAAATTGTTAATGCCATTTAAATGTCATTTAATTGATAAATAACGTTGAAAATGATTCACTACGTTTAAAATGATTTGCCATTTAAATTGCATTTAATTTATTAATAATTGAATCATTTCCATTTTCGTTTCCACCCACCGACTCCGCTAATCCGATCTGTGTTTCTGGAGATCGGAGGCGACAGTTCCCTGCTAGATGCAGGTAGATGCATTACAATCCACATTACAGGCAGTGAATTCGTCCTCTAGGGTACTATCTGGTAGTTTTTATATTTCTGTAGGTAATGATTTTCTCTCGGTCTTCTAAAAGTGCGAACTACTTGTACAAAATATCCACGTTCTTAGAATTAGAATGTCTAATCAACTTATTGTACCCGATTAGATCTAACTGTTGATACAGTTTTAGACAAAAAATACAAAACAAGCAATACTTTCATATAATAGAAGGCAGACACACACACACACACACACACAGAATGAGAGAGAGAGAGAGAGAGAGAGAGAGAGAGAGAGAGAGAGAGAGAGAGAGAAAATGCTTCTAAACTCAGTTCAACATTGCAAACATGGATTTAAATCTCCAGCA
Organism: Silurus meridionalis; assembly: GCF_014805685.1. Classification (NCBI taxonomy): domain Eukaryota; kingdom Metazoa; phylum Chordata; class Actinopteri; order Siluriformes; family Siluridae; genus Silurus; species Silurus meridionalis. The sequence continues at coordinate 17,981,322 of NC_060910.1, read as the reverse complement.
AGCCAGCAGGTAAATCATCTTCTAGAATATATTATCAGTTTCTCTATCTTACTATAACAACTCATGTTTATATTATTTTATTATAAGCATATTAATAGTAGGCCTATAAATAGCTGAAAAGGTAATGTAAATGTTCTAACTGAGTGCTTTTTAAGAATATAATATACAGTACCACATAGAAAAAGATAAATATTACATATTAAATAAACATTAAATAAACATTCGTTTCAGCAATTTGTAATCAGCACTGCTGAATTAAACGATAAGCAGTGTGTTATTGTGATGTTCTATCTACAATAAAGTCTGAAATGTGTGTGTGTTTTCTCTTTTACTGTATATTTGTATCAAAAATCCCATCAAAATATCAATGCCCTGCAGAAACAACCTCGTCTACCTAGAAATCCTCAAGCTTACCTGCAAACACCACAAGATGACTCAATGTAAATAAAAGTAAGATCTCCATTATGTCTGTTTAGATCCTGCTGCAGAGGATGTCAGAAGGGAGGAACATGGAGATGCAGGTTTTCTCTACAACAGCTGCAGAGAAACAGGTATCTGGGAGAAGCGTTTGTTTATATATTTGTCCTGTGTCATGTGCTTTCTGATTCTTTAGGCACCGCCCACAGATGGCACACTGCAATGTGTTTGGTAAGCAGTGGACTGTGACAGTGCTGTTTATTGCTTATGTGTTGTCTGATAAACGAAACAGACATTCCTTTTTTTCTCATGAAACAAACGTTTGTTTCGTTTCTTGTTTGTAGCTTGATAAACAACACAGATTAGTATCGGACTTGTCCAGCTTGCTTGTAAAAACTCGATAAATCATGATCGGTGCATCACTAGTGATTGGGGTCCCCCATTTAAGTCAAAGGCCCGAGACAATTGCCACTCAACTGTTTGTTAGGATCGATATTTAATTAAAAATTGCTTAGGATCGAAGCTCACTTATCTATTGGAGACCAGAACTGTGTCATTTATGAATATAAAAAATATTATTTACACCTTGTATTTTATCTTTTTTTCTTTGTTTTTATTAATTCCTTTTATTTTTTTATTGTTATTTTATTTTTTACAGTAAACCACTAAAAGGTTTGTAGACACGATAGACCAAAAAACTTATAGGAAAATGTGAGTTTAATGTTGAAATAATGAAATTCTTCGAAGAAAAATATAATTGCTGTATTCTTGCAAATGTTTTCTGTGTGTTTACAGTGTGTGGGAGGATGATTTACCGCTTAAACCGTAACATTTTTTTTCAAGGCGGTGTCCGTTTATTGTGAAATTTTGTTTATCGCAGACAGTTTCTATATGTAAGCATTACAATAAAAAGGGGATTATTGTATTACTTTATGTTCCTGCCTGCATAATCACAGCTACTTGAATTGACTTGTTGGGATGATTATTAAAATGTTTTTCTTCATGTGGAATGTCGTTACGTGAGCCACACCTGAGCCTTATAACCTGCTTGTACATGCTCTGCTGCAGGTCTTAAGAGCAAACAGTGTTTACATTTTGCTCCTTTTTCTGATTAGTGATTTGTTGTTAAGATCATTTAAAGCCTGACAGTGGCAACTTGGTTTTGCTGGGATTTGAAATTTGACTTTGACAACAGGTTGCATTTGATCACCATTTGGTGGCACCCAGATAAGAATGGGTTCCCACTTAAGTCTGGTTCCTCTCAAGGGATTTTCCTGTTCACAGTCAACACTGACTTGCTCATTAGGGACAAACTCATGTCTCTCCCCAAGCATTTGTTGTAGTTACCGCTTATTGTCCATTGCTGTCCCCACACAATAGATAATCTGCAGTAATACCTTCATCAAAACTAGCATCAGAGCAACCATGGATCACACAAAACACCAACAAGCAACAACACATTGCATTGTACAGGGATTTAGAGATGTCCAAATATCTACGGTTCTGTATTGAAATAAGGGTCAGTACACACCATGGCAAATGGCCTGTCGGACAAACACGTGGAGTCTCACCATCACCAGGGACCATCCTTAAAATAACTACATAACATGTTCAAAAAGTGAAAATGTGCAATCAACTAACTAAATATGCTAAATAAATAAAAGCCTGTCGAAAAGGAAGTAACGACAGATATTTTTAACCTTCATCACTGTCACGAGAAAAACGAAAGTAATTAAACTGTTTAAATAGGTGTTACCGAAAATAAGGCAACTATTTGTCATTAAATACATAACAGCAATAAGGTCACATGCCACTGGAGTTAAAAGTGTTTCCAACATGTTTCATCAGAAATGAACTCGTCTACAGATACTGTACATCAAATAAATACACAATCCAGAGCAACTTACATTTATCTTATTCATACACTTGAGAAGTTTTAATGGGCTCAGGGGTAAACCACCACCTTCAGCTGCAAAGTCAAATGCCTTAACCATAAAGCTACCAACACCCATATATAGCAAAGGCACAGGACAGTAGATGTGTGTGTGTGTGTGTGTGTGTGTGTGTGTGTGTGTGTGTGTGTGTGTGTGTGTGTGTGTGTGTGTGTGTTTGTGTGTGGTGAAGAGAGCTCTGGGTAAAGATGTCCTGTGCAAGATTAAGAAGATGCTGGTATAAACATTATGGAGATCTACATTTATCTATTCATACGTTGATAGAATAGAAAATGTATTTTACACATGCAAAAAGATGACGTGCATTGGTGTGTTTGTGTGTGTGTGTGTGTGTGTGTGTGTGTGTGTGTGTGTGTGACTTCATTTGCCAGACATTTACATTTCATTTTCATTTCAAATCAATTCGCTTGGAGACATCTCAGTCCAGCACGATCTGAACTCATAACCTGATAAAAACCCACTGAGCTTTTGTATTTATATGCTGTTGAGGGTCTGTAAGTCAAGTGGCGTAATAGTTGCAGTGTTTCTGCTACAGATCTTAAATCACTGCAGTAAAACGATCAGTATGGTCTTTATTTGTGTATAATAAAGAGGAATGTTAGCAGTAGACCTTGTGGTGAAACTGGTAAAAAATGGAAATCTGGAGGGAAATTTTGACCTGCTGGGAATAGAACTTATATGAGGAACAAACAAAAAAAGGTCATTGTATAAGAGAGCGTGCAGAAGGAAATAGCCTACAGAATCTGTTTTGTAAATAGAGCAGGTTTTCCACTGTTTGGGTTTCGGATTCATTTACTGACAACCACCTTCTATTCTTGACAAATTCGTTTTAGGTTTCCATCTGATTGTATGCTAATGTTTTGACAAACACATACTGTAGAATACAAACGCCATAGAATGCAAGTTAATCATGTATAGTGACGGTAGTGTAAATGTAGGGGAATGACTTTTCACTTTAAATTCAATAAAAAAAATGTAATTGAACATTGAAATCTCCCTCTGCAAAAACAACGCCTCCTTGTTTATGGCATATTCAATCAAAATCTGACTTTACTTCCAATTTCTAATTTATCAGAATATTTGAAACACGCATGTGATTTCTCTGAAACTCCAGAACCTGTTTACAGGTAATCTGATGCTCATTATAGATTTAAATACAAATTCTTCAGACTGTTCGTTCCTCATTCTGTAGATGAATAATTCAGATCCAACCTGTTCTGTTATATTGTATTGTATGGTACATTATGTTTGTTGGTTTGTCTTTGCACGCTTGCCAGTCCAGATTCCAGCCTCCTGCATTACTGCATGATGATTTGTGTTGGGTGTGTAGGGTTTTTTCCATGTTTTTGGTCACTTAGATTTTGTATATAGGGTTTTTTTCTTGTTTGTTAATTGATCCTTTGTCCACGCTGAAGTTTTCCCCAGTGTTTAAATGTAGATTTTTCAATACATAACTCCTGTTTTACAATCTCTGTGTGTGAGCTCCTTTCTATATCTATCAAGACACCATATATACACACATCTTACATCTACCACCCTGTGCTTTTAATCCCTCTGTGATTTCAGAACATCATGGAGCCTCCTCCCTGTTTTACATCATCATCTTTTCTTATGAACAGACAGCTGATGTGCCATGGCAAAAAATATAGATCTATTTTTTGTCTCATCCTCGTAAAGGACATTCTTTCAAAAGCATTGCTTTATGTCAAAATAAATAAATAAATAAAACAATTCGTTTATACTATAATCCAATTAGTTATATTTCTGACTTGTTCTATTAGTTAGTTCGATTTTTTTATTTCGCATGTAGTTTTAAAGCGTTGTTTCTTTGAACTTGTACTCACTCTTCCTTCTTACTGCAGGTGCGCAGGTAGTTTTGCGCTCATGGCTTTTATTTTCGTGGTAGTTATTAGTTTGACTGGATACAAATCCTTTGAAACTGTTGCTGTGATGTGGATGGAATCAGGAACATGTGTGACTAATCAGTGCAAAGGTGATTATGGGAAGTGGCGTTTTAGTGGTAGAGTAGCGGTTAAGCCATTACACTTTAGATCAAAGGTCATGAGTTCAAAGCCGGCCAAACTAAGATGCCGCTCCTGGGCCCTTGAGCAAGGCCCTTAACTCCATAGTTGCTCAGGTGTAACCCTAGATTGAATATGTCGTTGTAGACCTAACAAAAGTATTAATACATAATTGAAGTAATATAAAATATTTGAAGGTCATACATATGGGCTACACACATTTTGTTTTTTAAGCTTATGCTGTCAGGGAACAAAAACATCCAATGATTGTATAATTTGCATAATTTAGTACATTTATGTCGTCAACTGGTTTCATTTTATTAACTATTAATCTGAGCAACTAAATCAACGACGGTATGGCAAGAATATATCGATTGATGGATGCAAGATGCCATAGAACTAGTCAACACGCTGTGTCTAATTCTCACCAATAGACTAGAAGGTTTCCCTCAAAATTCTGGTTATTACATAAATATATATAGATGCTAATATCTGGCTTTAGACAGCACTGGATCAGGCCTGTTACTGTGCTCCAAACTTTCCCCAGCTGATCACTGACATGTTGAACATTTGTTCATTTCCAAGTCTTTTTCATAAATAATATGTGAAAAATATAAAATCTGGTGCCTGCAGTGAGAAATAAAAGACTTGTAGGATTTAAATACAGTTCTTACTTAGTTAATAAAAAGCTAACGCTGATTTCAAGATATAACATTAGGACCGTAAACAAAGCAAAAATCTAATCTCAAAAACAGATTTGAATGTAAATCTGGTGAAAGTGAAGAATTCTGCTCACAGTCATGTTACATGAACCTCTGTAGACGCTTGTGTTTTTGCTTTTCTGTTGATATTTCACCAAGGTGTGGTTGTGGAGGTGTGGCTGGTTTGCAGGTTCCTCTCAGCAGCTCGACAGGAACTTAAAAAGTCTCAGAGCGCCCCCTGCCGTACAGACTGCATGTGTGTATAAAATTAGTCAGAAACCAGTTTTCATTAATTTGATGTTATTTGTATATTAAAAGCAGCTCTAATAATGAATATGTGCATCTAAAATACACCACAAATAACATCAAATCAATGAAAACTGGAGCTTCTAATTTAAATCCACGATATAAATATATACATATATTTATCTTGTAATTGTAAATCTAATAATGAATACATTCATATGTGCATACAAAATACAATTTGTTCTCTAAAGGACTGAAAACTGAATACTTTTTGGGTGAATTTATTTGTATGTGTACATAAAGACAGCAGGCTCAGTTGTTCATTCTTTTTTATTCTCCATATTTTGATATTTGATACTTTAAAACACTTGAATGTTCCTGCAGTAAGTCCATGCAGTATGCAAAGTAAATACAAAGTCTTTAAAATATATATAAAAATTGTATTTCTGTTAAAAACATTTTTTAATTTAAATTGTAAAAATATGAATATATTGAATATGAAATATGAAATTCCATGTTTCAATAAACATAAAACATTTCTGTGCACGTAAACGTCAGCATTAATAAATCAAATCCCTCACATTTTTACAAAATACAGTCAAGGGTTGATTCCTTAAGTAACCCGAATATAAAAAGTTCACACGGTCGGCACTGCGTTTCCCCACGGACCATTATTACTCACGCACCACCCGTTAAACACTGTAGAGTTCTGGACAGGTAACACAGAATAAAAACATGGACGAATGGGGAGAAAAGAAACAGCAAGAAGATTTATATGGAAGCCCGTTTTCTCTAAATAAAAAGTTGACCTAATTCAGATTTTTATTGTCAGAATTCCAACTGTATTTCTCCCGATTTCAGGCAACGCCACCCCGTCTGTAGTGCCAGAAACTTTACACATTGAAAATGAAATCGGCTACAATTAATAGTATCACCTGATATCAAATCACCTCTGGAGGAGAACAAAACAGATGAAACACAAGAGGCAATGGATAAAGTAATACACACTCTCATTTTGAAGGCACCAGTAACATAGAACATGAAGGACTTCAATTTATATTCACATTGGAATCACAGTAAACAACATCAGTTGAGACGTCTTCAGCAGTTTATACTGTTTCCTCTGCAGGAATGTAAACAAAGTCTTGAAGTAAATATATATTAAGGTCTCACATTATTGATGCCACTCAAATAATGGAGAGATATGATTGTCTCTCTGGAAGATCATTCCAGTCATGTTCCCTTTAGTCAGGAATGATGACTGATGTTTCATTGCTGCTTCAATGCCATAGTAGATTTTATGGCACTTCAGGTGGTAATAATCCACTTAATGTGAGCCCAGAAACAACTGTACCTGAGATGATGAGCTTATTCAAGTACATATACTGATTAAATACACTCTATAAAATGTTCTATAATCAGTAAAAGTGCTTATAGTGCAGTTTAGCTCAGTATTTCTACTGCAATTTTTAAAAATCTAAATTGTCTTAACAACTTAACAAACAAATATAGCACAAAACAAATTGAAATGTATAAATTAGTGCCTACAAATGTATCCCAAATGAACAATTCAGGCAAAACTCTCTGAGATGTTATAAGGAGAAAACCTTGAGAAGAACCAGCCTCAAAAAGGAACCTCGTCCTTAACACTGAATGTCCATTCATTACAGTTCCATCACTCTGAGGTCATTAACTGGCATTTGGTAGATGCCCTCATACAGAGTAAACAAAACAACAATAATCTCATTTATTCACGGAGCAGCTGAAGGTCATGTTCATGAGGTCTTGTTCAAGTACCCAAAACTGGCAGCTTGGAGTGGCAGCAATTTTATTCTTCGGATTAAAGGTCGACCAGGTTCACTCCAGGCCCAGCGGATGGGTTTCAGAGTGTGTAGAAGATCAATGCAGCTCAGCTCTTCAGATCCCCATCTTTTGTTTGGTCCAAGAGAACTTTTCTGCAGTCTGGTGCAGTTTGTTCTGATGTGTTGATGTTGTTCTAGTTGCTATGCCCATTTACCATATTTTTCATCTCCATCTTCTCTCCCCTACAAAAACAGACAGACAGAAAGAGGATGAGCTCTGAGATTTGATGTAAGCACAGACTCTTTTGCTAGATTTTCATTCCAGACACAGATTTTTTTCCAGATTACACTATAAACATCATGTCTTACACTCTCCCACTGCATCATGATCACTTTCTTCTGGTCTACCAGAGGAAGTATCTCCTTCAGGGGCTGTAAAACATTCAAATCATCACAAAGTAAAATCAAAACACTGCAGCACATAAACACTGTAGTGGATTTAAACATCGTTTATGGATCATAAAGTTTCACTTACAGTCACTGGATGGAACAGGAACATGATTATGTCCTGAAACACAGATGATGAACACACAGTTATTATTAAATCTGTAGACTGTGTTTAGTGAGAATCAGATTATTGTTGTGTTTAAAAATATGTAAAATATGCATTAAATGCTTTGTTAGAAATTAAAGTATATATCTGTTCACATCTGTCTCCTTCCTCCACTCACCAGAGTTCTTCTTCTTCCAGATCACAATTCCAGCAACAACAGCAACAAGAACAACGAGAGCCACGACTACACCAATGATGATCCCAATCAGTCCTCCATCTGATCCTCCATCTGATCCTCCATCTGTTAAATGATCACAGAGTGTTTATTATCTGCTGCATCAGTAAATCAGTGTTCACTCTGTAAATGTGTAGATTTATAGGAAAGTGTTTCTCCGACCTCTCAGGATTCGTCTCTCGCTCACAGGCAGCACTAAATCCTTCTCCAAGCTGCTGTGCTCAATCACACAGGTGTAGGTGTGTTTCTGCAGCTCCTCAGCTGAGACATTTAGAATGCATCTCTTCTGGAAGCTTCCATCCTGGTTGGGTAACGTCTCTCTGAGCTCCACGTTCACATGCACGTCCTCTCCGTCCTTCTGCCAGGAGATATTCAGTGCTTTGGGGCAGAAACCTGTAGCATCACACACCACCTCTGGAGAAGCTTCTTTCTGGAACAATGACGTTTCAGGACGAACTGCAGAGACACAAATTTTAAACCACACCATAAGATTTATATATCATTTATAAATAGAAAGGAAAACTTTTTTTATTGCTGGAGGTGATCTGGTCTTTCCTCTAAACCATTGGTCCCCAACCATTTTTGCACCACCGTGTAACGTCGGACAATTTTTAGGTTTGGTGGATAAATACAACAAAATAAAATGATATGACAATAAAAACTGATATTCTTAAAATATAATAATAATAAAAGTGAATCCTCTGTGTTGGTTTTTGTTCATTTTGCTCACTTGTGGGTTTGAATTTATGTATTACGTGTTAGCGGCAGGAGCCCCTTTAAGAAGGTAGCGGATGGAGATAAGACATGTGACCAAGGCATCATGACATACATCAAGAGTGAGTTATAAACAGATGTGGAGGAGAGAATCTGGTAATTTTTCAAAGTTAAACATTGTTCAGAATCAGATAATAAATAAAACGGAAATAATATGTTATGTATTCTTTCTGTGCGGCCCGGTAGCAATTGACCCACGGACCGGTGCCGGTCCGTGGCCCGGGGGGTTGGGGACCACTGGTATAAACAATTAAATAGAAACGTATGTGTTCTGTATATCTTTTACATTAAATGACATTTTACCCTTAATAAAAATATGAATAAATATGTGAAATATTTCAGTGGGGGCAAAATCTCAAACTATGATTGCAGATAAAATGTGTATGATGGAGGTTTACACATTAAAGAATAGAAATATGAATAAATGTGTGAAAGGTGTGTGTGATGTAGAAGGTTATAAAGATGGAGGTTTACACATTAAAGACTGCAGCATTTATTGTGTAGAAATGATTTACACACTGGTTGTGATGAAAACTGTAGTTTATGATGAACATAATTATTATGAAATAAAGGATCAGGTTCACGTGTTAAACAGTTTCATGGTCAGTATCTGTGTGTGTGTGTGTGTGTGTGTGTGTGTGTGTGTGTGTGTGTGTGTGTACTTTGTTTAAAAAAATCTAAATCTACAGTATCAGAGCAGAACACACACTTTACCTTTTCTCTTCAGAGTCTCTCTGCCATAATTCACAAATGTATTTAACAAATCAATACAGTCATGCTCCAGGAAGTTCTTCCAGTATGTAGTGTAACCATTAGAATCCCAGTCGTGTTTGAGGATCTCATCTTGAGGTTTAACTGCAATCCAGGTTCCATTTTCCAGATCCAGACTGATGAAATCTTCTCCATCAAAACCGTACTGATCATATCGTCTAGTGATGCCGCCATTATTAATATCACAGCCGTACATCCTCTGTAGTGTGTGACCTTTTAAAGAGACACACACACACACACACACACACACACACACACACACACACACACACACAATACATAAATATTACTTATTCTAATTTGACATTCTACACTGATAATCTGATCTCCACAATTATTTTCCACTAATGCTCGATCTGATTTGTTTTTTTGTACAAGAAGTAAATGTTGTACATAGACTTTAATTCAGAATTTAATTTAGAATTTAGTCATTTCTCAACCCCTGATTGAAAAGCTGATGGTCCTGGAGGAATGTTGTGTTGTTTCATTATGTTCTGTATAAATCACAATAAAGTCCCCTGACTGCATAAACATTCTACTGTAGATAAACACTAAACGGGTATTTTAATTCTTTGAATCTCTGTAATAAATAACCCAAAAGACCAACAGTGTGTGTGTGTGTGTGTGTGTGTGTGTGTGTGTGTGTGTGTGTGTGTGTTTATAAGAGTCTGTCACTGTAAGTTCACTTATAATAGTCTTCTAGTAACAGGCATGATATCATTAATACCAATAGCAATACTATTAAATATAGAAATGTTTATTCTCACCTCTACTGTCATTAAACTGATTGTTTATTTTTGTGAAGATGTTGTTAAAGTTATCATGATGTCCCTCCATGTTCTGTGATTCACTCTTCCAGTAATCTTCACTCTTACTGTTCTTTATCCAGTTCTCTGGGATCAGCGTCATGTTACTGCTACTGTAGGACATAAACTGCTTTCCATCCAGCAGACCCACAGCAGTGAACTCTGGGAAACCAGTATATTGGGGCGTGAGCGTGGTGTAGTGGTACTCCAGAGAATGTGCATCTGTAAATACAATAAACACAGTTTTAATTAGTTTTGTTAAATTATTAATCATAGAGCAAAACTTCAGAAAAACACAATCCTGAGATTCGAATCTCACACTTTCATTAAAGACTTCAAGATTGTAACATGAAGAAATGTAACATGAAGATTATTTTAGACCAGTGAACATGCCATTTAAGGTGATCAGATATAGAGATAGTACATGTATTGTAAATTTTGTATATGTTAATATTAACATGGCCTTTTTTATTTTAACACTAACACACATTCCTATGAAAACACTAACTCTCCCTCTGCCCACAGAGAAGCCAACAAACCCTTTAGTGTCTAATCTACAGGTCCTGACATGAAGCCTGAAGCCTACCAAGGTCGGGGAGCTGAAGTATCTGTGTCCAGCGACTGTTCTGGTGATGACTAGTGATCAGTCACAGTGGATTCACGCAAACAGAATCAAACCAGTGGCTTCTTAGACTGGGCACTAAATGGTCTGATTGTTTACAATTGCACTATTATAACTTTTGCATATACTGTATATAATTCTTTTTTTTGCAACCACCATATTATTTGGCACATATGTATATAAAAAAAATTATAGAACATAGATGTCCTGTATTGCACTATTAATGATACATTGTACTCATTGTATATAAACTGCTTTCCATGTATCCATGTATATATCATAGCCTTGTAATCTGTACATATAGAACAATTAAATGAAATCAAGTTTTTCCTCGCCACTAGTTCACTCATCACAAATTACACCTTTAAAGAACATCTTATTCATTCTTTATCACGACATTATTGGTGTAAAGCTGACTGATGTTAATGGTCTTTCACACCATCCTCACTTTGTACACAGGAACACTGCTATAATAAAAACAGGGTTTGGACCCACATACAGGTGTGATGGTCAGGTGTCCACAAACTTTTGGCAGTACAGTGTATGTAACTCTATACAGATCCTGCTCTTATTGAAACGGTGTTTACACGCAACCAGAAACCATTCATTTACAATGAGGGTCGACTTCTTCAGGGTGTAGTTCACCGTGGCTTTACAAATGGCAGCCATGATGCCTTCCGACTGCTGGCTGCCACTTGATGGCAGTTCATTATCAGCGCACCCTAATCATAACCCACACATCATAACCCACACTCACACACACACACAAACACACACACACACACCAGAACACACACATCATGAACCATCCAACCAACCACTGAAACAAACAAACAAACAACCGATCTTACCTACAAATACTTGAAGACAACCAAATGTAAGAAAGAATAATAAGAAGTTCTTCAGGTCGGTCAGGTTCATACTGTAGTGTAGAGATTTCCAGGAACCTGATGGAGAACTTGTGATGTAGGAAAAGTTTTTTTCGAATGCAAAACAGTTCCTTCAGCTGAACCTCCCGCAGGATTTAGTGTTTTCAGGGCCGCAGTTCATCAAGAGAGAGAGAGAGAGAGTGTGTGTGTGTGTGTGTGTGTGTGTGTAGCACCCGTCAAAAGCAAATAAAATAATAAATAATGTAATTAATAATAAAATTAATGCTCCTGAACCCCGAACCCTGTCAGATCCATATTTTTTCCTTCACCCCGAGGAGAGATCAGATCCATGTCCCCGCTTCCGGGATTTAAAATCGAAAGTAAAAAAGAATCTGGAATTTTCCATCTGCGTCACTGGTTTCTATGCAGAATGAATGAATTCAGGTTTACAGACCGGATGGAGGCGTTACAAAGTAATAATCCATAAAAACACAGTTTTCCTCAGGAGAGGATTCAGTATTGTTGCACTTTTCCTCTTTTTCCTTTTTTATCAGCAGAATTATTGTTCACACTAAAATGTAATGAGATATAAAGTAATAACTTCATCACACACCCTGAACATTTTTAACTTTTTATCCAATACAACAATAATTCTTTATATTTATATTTACACACACACACACACACACACACACACACACACACACACACACACTTGAGGCTTGACCCATCTTAACATTGTGACCAATGAAAAACCACTGAAAAAAACAATGAAACCAATGAAAAAAAAACCACAAAAGCCGATGTGTTTTATAGACTTGGCTAAAAAAAGTTATCCCTAATCCTGGTTTTTATTTTTTATAATTTTTTTATTGCGAACTTCTGTGTTCTTGCATCATTATTGTCATTTCAACTATTTAATTGGGTCACATGTATAACATTTTACTTCACACAGAAATTTTCCAGAATAACTCTAGTATAAGTGAAAGTCAAACGGTATAAAAAGAGATGTTTTTGTTCATGATTTTGTAAATCCAGATTGAAAATGATGGTAATTTAGTAACTCTAAGTAAGAAATTCTATGTTTGTAAGTAATTCTCCTGTGATAGGGGGCTTCTGCCAAATCCTGGCTATATTCAACACAGTTATTGGAAATAATGTACAAGACTTAACTCAAACTATAAGCGTGTTGTTTATTACATCATAGAAAACGCAGTTGGAGCTCACATGGAATGATGCACCATGCACGAGATCATGACAAAATTCATCTTCTCAAACTTCATCGTGTAAAGAAACCATCTTTATGAATCCATTATAATAAGTGGATGTGGCGTGAAGTTCCAAAGTCTTGTTCTTAATGGTTTTAATGGTTTTCGTCATGGTGTTGCCGTGTCCAGTGTAGACATTGTGTTAGTTCACCAAAAATTCAATTTCTGTCATTAATAATTTACCCTCATTTAGTCCTAAACCTGTAAGACTTTTGTTTGGCCTCAGAACACAAATTAAGATTTTGTTTAATGAAATCTGAGGGTATCTGATCCACACATAAGCAGCAAAGACTCTGCATCTTTTGAGGTCCAGAATGGTATTAAAAGATAGTGATAAAATGGTCAGCGTGACTACAGTGGTTCAACATTAATATTAGAAAATAATGAATACTTTTTGTGCAAAAACTACACAACAATTTATTCAACAATATCTAGTGATGGGTGATTTCAGGAATAACTGATTTATGAAACTTCGATGCTTTTTGAATCTTTTGTTTTCAAATTAGCGGCCTTCTCGAGATATTGTTGGACATGACTTAGTTTAGTGGGAAAGGGCAGTAAATCTTTGCATTGTGAGCAAATAGATTTTGATTTGATTTTTGATTTCAGGATCATTGACTGTAGCATTAATCAGTATAATTCAATACACAGTTCTTTATGATTATTATGATTAATGACCGCCTTACTGACAGTCATCATTCACTTGCATTCTGTAAATGATAAATTATGCAAATGAAATGTAAATTATTGAATTAATTAATCATTAATGAAAGAATATGCAAACTTTTATTGTGTGTATATATATATATCTGATTGTTGAACTGTGAATTGTCAGACTATGTTTGAAGTTGTTTGATGTCATTATTTTAGTTTTTTGGTGTTTTGCAAATGGACAATTTTTTTTTTTGCTCTGCGAGGGTACTATTGCTGAGAATGTTGACATTTTGTCGTGAGCATCTTCTGAATTAAACAAATATTAACATCCTAATGTTAAAATGTTAATGAATCAAACTGATTGTTAAAGTTGTTAAAATGCGCTTATTTTCCATTGTTTCAGGTTATTTATTGTCATTTTATTTGTATTTTATTTAAATTTAATTTGTATTTGTACTTTTTTCAAGTGTATTGTTTGTTTGAAAAAATGTAATGCTGATTACAATATTTTTTGATTTAAGGAATATGTTGACATTGTTGACATTTTTACATTGTTGAAAGGTGGGCGGTCCATCCAGTGTTTCCACTTACGTGTTTAATGGTGTTTTAATGTTTTAATCATTCTAAAGAACAGAATCAAACCCTTTACATGTTAAAAGGTTAAAAGTGATACATCTTTAGTTTTTATTATTTATTATTATTGATTTTGACATTTTTCCAGGATTTCCTTATTTTTATTATATTGACTGTCATTTATATTCATTTTATTTATTATTTTTTTCCTGTATGACTATTTTTTGACCTTGTATGTATTTCTTTGAACATTCAGTAAAATAAACAAAACTTGAAGCCTGCATTTAGTTCACATAACATAATTTATTGTGACACCTCAAAAAGTCTTTTTAACTAAAAAACTGTGTTAACTGAACAACAAAAAGACCTGTGACTTTACTCAGTGATTTTGGTAGAGTGAATATATATATATATATATATATATATATGTGACACAGTACACAGTGAAATGAAACAACGTTCCTCCAGAACCCTGGTGCTCCATACTACTACAACAATCACAGAAACAGAAAACACAGGGCTAAGGACTAGTAAGTGTCCTCGCCACATAAAGTGCATGTGTGCAACCTGGTGCAAACAGTGCAAAGACAACACAAGACCGTGCAAGTCATATACACAAAACACAAAATAAAAAAAAAACTCTGCCAGTAAACCTGTTGTAAAGAGATGTAAAGAAAACAGTAACAAAATGTAAACAAAAAGCTGTGCAAAAGAGCAAATAGCAGCAATCCAGAAAAGATGTGCAAAAACGGCATGTAAACAGTTTATGGTAATGAAGTGATATAATATGAGGAGGTGCTGAAGACACGGTTGTGTGAAGTGAGTATGTGTGTGTTGAGTCCGGGTTGTACAGATCAGTCACACAGGTGTGTGTGTGTCAGTTCAGTTCAGTTCTGTATTGAGGAGCCTGATGGCTTGAGGACAGAAACTGTTACACTATTTGGATGTGAGGCCGAATGCATCAGAACTGCTTCCTGATGGCATGAGGGTGAAGAGTATGTGTGAGGGGTGTGTGTGAGGGATGTGTGGGGTCATCCACAATGCTGTTGGCTTTGTAGATGCAGAGTGTGGTGTAAATCTCCATGATAGAGGGGAGAGAGACTCAGATGATCTTGTGATCAGAGACGGTGCAGTTCCCAAACCAGGCAGTGATGCAGCTGCTCAGGATGCTCTCAATGGTCCCTCTGTAGAATGTGGTAATGATGGGGGGAGGGAGATGGGCTTTCCTCAGCCTTCTGAGGAAATAGAGATGCTGCTGGACTTTCTTGGAGATGGAGCTGGTGTTGAGTGACCAGGTGATTGAGTGACTCCACTAATGTGGTGATTAAAAGTAAATAATGTTCTTTATAAGTAAGTTTGTCCCTGAAGAGCAAGCCGGTGGCGACTGTGGCAAGGAAAAACTCCCCGAGATGGCATAAGGAAGAAACCTTGAGAGGAACCAGACTCAAGAGGGAACCCATCCTCATCTGGGTTGCACCGAGTGTCTATTTATAGCAGATATACGATGGTGCGGGGTGCAGTAATGGAGATCAGAAGCAAACTGTAGTCCTGAGTCAATGTAGCAGACTGTTGACATTAACTACAGTCCAATCCATCCTAAGAGATCTCGATCTTACTCCGGAATTTCATGGAACCAACCAAGGCATTGATGAGAAACCGTCCCAAGCTGCACAGAGTGGCCTCCAGTCAAAGAGAACACTATCCAGAGGCAGGCCTGGACGAAGTGGGAGGATCCACGGAGGGGAGAGGGGCAGGAACAGTGGTCACTGGAACCTCAGGAGCATGTTCAACTCGACCAAGAGAGAGAGAGGGAGAGAAGAGGGTGACAGGAAGAGAAGGATATAGATTATTATGTGTCTTTACTGTGGTATGAAAGTTAATGTCAATGTGCAGTTTGGACTCCGGCAAAACTCGCTATGGCAGCATAAATTAAAGGGAGAAGCAGAAGGTAACACAGACATGAGGATCTCTGGGATAGGAGACGACCCACCACACCACCGTCAACAAACCTGAGTGAACGTGTGAGTGTGAGGAGACGACAGCATACAATTATCCCAGTTCACCAAACACTCTATATCAGGGGTCAAACTCAATTGCACATCGGGCCAAAACTCAAAGCACACTTTAGGTCACGGGCCAAACAGGAAAAACATTTATGAACACACTAAAACAATGTTTTTTTAACATAAATATAAATAAAATAGACAGCAATATTATTCCAGAATAAATAAACTTAATATTTGCTTCAAAAAAACCCTGAACAAATCAATCCAAATTGTGCTTTTAAGTAAACGTTAAAATAACAACAAATCAAAACAATCAGATTTCTTTGCTTTTATGCCATTTGTAAAAAATAATAAACTTTAAATAACTTAAAATATTCTACTCTCCATAAAAATATCTCCTGTCAAACACCAGACGTCTCACAGCTTCATCATGCAGCTCTTCAGAAACTCTCCCTCAGTAAATAACCGGCTGATATGACTCTGATTTCTCCTCTGTTTTCACACCAGCTTCACTTTGTGATTTTGTTCTGGTGAAAAACATCTGCTGAAATGTCAGATTCTTCTTTAACTCTTCTACTTCCTGTATCTTCTGCTCTGCATTCAAGTTTTTCAGCTTCTCCTGATGTTTTGTCTCATAGTTTAGTCTTAGATTCAATTCCTTAATTACAGCCACATTCGCTCCACTAATAAGACAGATCTGCTCCTTTACCTCACAAACACCTACTGACTAAAGACTCCACTAAATAAATACGTTTTCAACCTCGACTTGAACACTGAGACCCAAACACTGATTGGAAGGTTGTTCCATAACTGTTGGATTTATAAGAGAAACATCTGCCCCCTACTGTAGTTTTCAAGGTAGGTTTTGTTTGATCTAAGTAGGCATGGAGGATTATATTGGTACAAAAGTTCACTCAAATACTGCAGTGCAAGACCGTCAAGTGCTTTATAGTGCGTCCGGAACTCTGTCGCTCAGCCACGTCTCAGTGAACACAAAGACGCAGCAGTGCCTGTACTCACGCCGAATAGCTTGTTCGAGTTTTTTGGATTTATAATAGGTAATAACAGCACTACATTATAAACATTTGAAATACAGTTATATTGTCATGCAGCGATGAACGGAGGCAGAAACCGGAGTAGAGATATGTATGTTTAATGAAGAAGAGAGAATTACACAAACACACACACACAGAGACCGAGAGAGAGATATTCGTGGTACGCCCTGGACGTCCTTGGTCCTTGGTCACTGACTGAACTCCACCGAGGCGACGCCGGAAGACGTCCTTGGTGGAGTCCAGAGACCGAGCGACGCCCTCATAGGCGTGATATGATCTTCCTAGGAGCTCAAGGGCGAGACATCGCCTTCTGGGGAACCTGAAAGCAAGACGTCGCCTTGGGTGGAGCTCGGTTGCGTGACGTTGTCTTGCGAGGGACTCGGAGGCGATACATTGCCGTCAGAGGAGCTCAGGAGCGAGATATCGCCCTTGGAGGAGCTCGGTAGCGTGACGTTGCCTTGAGAGGGACTCAGAGGCGATACGTTGCCGTCAGAGGAGCTCGGTACTGTCATGCCCAGTGGTGGTACGACCGCCTTCTCACAGTCTGGCTGCGGTACGACGTCCCTTTCGCGGCTAGACGGCGGTACAAAGTCCTCTTTGCAGTCAAGCGGTAATGTCCTGGAAACTCTATAGCGGAGCGCTTGAGTGAGAGTGAGTCCCCAGACAGTAGAGAGATGTGTAGTGCAATCTTGGCTCTTTCAGTGAGGTAAGAGAATGAATACAGATCCAGATATAAGCCGCTTCTCCCCTTGCATCAGCCGGTCTTGCCATTATAGACCCGATCACGTAGTACCCATGGTGGTGATCCGATCATGTTCTTTCTTTGGTCTGTTATTCTGTCATGCAGCTATGATCGGAGGCAAGTCCATAGAAACCCAGACCAAGAGAGAGATATCAGTGGTATGCCCTGGAGAGGAGAGGTCCACACAATCCAGGAACGAATGCACGGGAGGAAAAGGGGTAATCCGGGGTGCGCTTTGGGAGAAAGCGCGACCGCAGAGAGAATGTAGAGTCCGGAACAGAAGGAACGCATAGATCCCTATGCGTTCCTTCCAACGCATAGACCAACACGTACACATACAAACAATAACGGACCAGGAGTGAGTGTGAGTGAGGGGTTTATGTAGGAGCCGGGGATGAGTGATAAATGAGCCCCAGGTGTGTACAATTGAAGCCGGGAGCTTCAGAGGAACGGAGGCATGACAGTCGCCAAAGGGGGCGTGGCAGGTGGATTCCTGACATATATTATCTATACTCTCATGTAATCTTATACTCTTTTATTTGCTGTAAACTTTACCATTATATAGTAAATATAGTTAGTTTTAAATTTGTGTATTAAACCCCAAGTAGGAAAGAGCAACATTTTCCCAGATGCACATTTTTTTTCACTCTGATTTATATATTATATATTTTTGCAGCATTGCATAGTGTTATCGCTTAATAAAACTTTCTTTCTGCTTCTCCTATTAGGGGAGGGGTCGCCACAGTGGATCTTCCGCACTTTTGATTTGGTACATGTTCTTCGCTGGATGCCCTTCCTAACGCAACCCTCCCCAATTTATCCAGGCTTGGGACCGGCACTGAGAGTGGCTGAGGATGGTTCCTTGACCGGGGACCGAACCCGGGTCGCAGCGGTGAGAGCGCTGCATCTTAACCACTAGACCACCAGGGTACCTAAGTGTTATTGCTTAATACAATATGTAAAATCATGGAAAGCTGAGCCAGGAACCTGAGCACACTGAGTGCGAGCAAAGCCGAGTCGGGAACCGGAACGCGTTGACGCGAGCAAACCTGAGCCAGGAACCGGAGCAAGAGCAGAGCATAAATCCGTAATGCTGAGGGAAGAATCGGGAAAAAGGCAGTCTATAACAGAAAGGGGAACAGGGAAAAAAGCTTTTGTTAGGGAACAAAAACTTTCATTAATTGTACAAATTACATAATTTAGTACATTCAGGTGATCAACTGCCTTTATTTTATTAACTATGTAATACCGTGAGCAACTAAAGCAGCTACCGCTAACACTGCTTTTCGGTGGCTGGTCTCATAGTCACAATACATGGAACATTGACACACCCAGAGGGTCAAAGTAACATTTTGGTACAAGTGCCAGCATCAATACAGTTGCACAGGTAGAAATACTACCTGTCAGAAGATAGCTATTTAAAAAAAGACATAATAAATAAAAGAATAATACTTAACACAGGGGATGTTCTTCAATTAATCACATTATTGGCCTTTTCAGTTCAGCTACTGCGTGTTTGGCTCAAACTGGTCTGAATTTAAAAAATGCTAATACTGTCTCCTTTTAGGAACTCGAGCTGCGTTCATCAACTCTTTGGGAACACTTCCGCCTTGTCCAAGCTCCGAATCATGTGTGCAAGGCTTCCAATGCAAAGCGCAGTGTCACTGGCCGGTTGATGTCATGACCAGGAAGCTATAAAAGCACATGGAGTGAAGCCAGCTTCTGTTTCATCAAAAAGTGCTCTAGGTCTGTTTGTTTGAATGATAAGTGGTACCCACAGCCTATGTGTAGCTTGCCTGGGAGCGGAGCATGCTACGTCGTTTCTCCAGGGGGTTGACTGCGCAGATTGCTCTTGCATATCTATATGGACGATCCGCTTCCGGTGGGCACTCTTCAAGGAGGGCGCCCCCGCTCCTCGCAGTTCTGGCCCCGCTCTCACTGAGGCGGAGTGGCGCACTAATTCCTAGGTTCGGATTCCAGATGGACTTGGCAGAGGGATTCAAGACGGGCTTGTCCCTTTTCCATCCTCACCTGCCTTGTCCAGCAATCGCTTGCAGGTTTTGGAAGCATGCCTTTCAGCAGTTTCTTCCCCTTGCGACAAGAGCATTCAGCTCCGCCTCTGCTAGGCTTCAAGGAGCTATTGGAGGTTGTGACCCATGCCATAGCCAAACTTGATATAGATTGGCCAGCCAATGAGCAGAAATTTCGCCTGTCCAGCAAGCTCGACGAGGCAGGGACTCTCATTCCCAAAGTGTAGATCAAGTTCCTAAAAGGGAACTTCTCCAGGTTACATATGTAACCATAGTTCACTAAGATGCTGCGTCTCCAGGCCTCACGGCCGGCATCCCTGCACTGCTTCCTCCTCCTTTCAGAAGCTGGCGCCGGCTTCACTCCATGTGCTTTTACCTGCCAGTGACGCCGCGCTTTACATTGGATGGATTACACAGGTGATTCAGAGCATGGACAACACGGACGCATTCATAAAAAAGCGTTGTTGACGCTTTCAGAAACTTGAGCTGCATCAACAACTTAATGATCCTTCACCAGCACTGAGAATTATGAAATCCTGGTAGATCCTTGTAAGAAAAAAAATCCTTTATCAAAACACTGGAAAAAATAAAACAAAAAAATTACACACCAACATTGGAATAATGTGTGTGCGCTCATTAGGTCCGCTCCCTTGGCATCTGTGGTACTAGAAATACACACACAGAGAAGCATGATCAGTTCTGAGTTAAGTTTTGATGGTTGCACAAGCTTTTCTTGCATAACATAACACTAGGTGTTTTGTGGAACTGGTCTTAAAAATACTACATTGAATTTGACACACTCACTGTTCATACTGGTATCTATTCAGCTAATCATGTGGGAGTAGCAAAGTGCATAAAATGACACAGATACAGGCCAAGACTTTCAGATAATGTTCTTATTAAACATAAGTGTGATCTCTAACTTAAAGCATGGTTTCTGGTGTTAGAGACCATGCTTCAGATCATCATCTGAAGATGAAGATCTGAAGCATGGTCTCTGGCACCAGAAAGCAGATTCTCACATAGACACACACACACACACACACACACACACACACACACACACACACACACACACACACACACACACATCCCACCCTTTTCTGCTGGATTAAACTCTAACAGAATTACTGACTTTCATTTTAATATTTTTTGTCCATGAATAAATTATTCCCAACAATGTATTCTCTTAAGTTCATAGCATTTTGTGAGTGTAAATTTTGATTTACTGTTGATTTAACCTTGTTGTTTTAACCAATCCTACTGCGACTTGCTCACTTTAAAGCTTGCTAGCATGCGTCCAAACATGTTAAAAATTTCCCGCCTTTTGATTGGACGGTCAGAGAGCGCACTTGTCAGGGCTCACAAACTGCATCTGCTGCAAACTGCACAATCTTAAAAATATATTCATGTGGATTGAATAGCTATTTGTTTCGTTCCACAATGACTGATAGGAGAAGAAATTGATCTGGTCACAGATGCATTTTCTAAAGGCATTTACAAGTAAAGCTGGACTTTTTGAGGAAAAATCAACCAAAACACTAGTTCAAAACAGTTAAACTTTTTAGTGAACAATTTACACTTTTGCGTTTCTGTAGCATTTGCCATAATTACACAATTACAGTTACATTACACACAGCATCATGCACTATAGCATTTGCACTAACCGATCACATCATCCAACATCTGTATTTTCTGATATTTTGTTAATAACAGACATCAATAATTCATTCACTGGAATATCACTACCTCATTCTCACATGATTTACATGCTTGTATTCATCTTTTAATTACACAATATGAACAAAAGTATGTGGACACCTGACATTCACACCAATATTGTGCTTGTTGAACATTCCATTCCGGAGGTATTCTCCGTATGCTGTTATAATAACCTCAGCTCTTCTGTGAAGTATTTTGGACAGATTTTTGAGGCATGGATGTAGGGGCTGTAGACCATTCATTTACAAGAGCATTAGTGAGAGCAGGTACTAAAGGCAAACATATGACTGGTATGGCCAGGTGTCCACATACTTTTGGCATACAAAGTTGTATTAATTTGCTTTATGTGCAGTATCATATATATATATATTTATGTTGCCTGCATTTTGGCCTAGTATCTAAATATGCAAATCTGTTTTCTGAAAAAACACAACTGCCTCTTTTTATTTCTCACCTGAGTTCCTTTTCTTCCAGATAGCAGCAAATCCAACAAGACTGGACAAATGATACCAATTCGTCCTGCACCTGTTAATCATAACAGGGTCCTCATTATTGGAGGAAGAATCTCCTTCAGAGGCTGTAAAACACAAATCATCACAAAGTGAAATCAAAACACTGCAGCAGATAAACACTGTAGTGGATTTAAACATCATTTATGGATCATAAAGTTTCACTTACAGGCTCTGGATGGAACAGATTTAAATCCTGAAACACAGATGATGAACACACAGTTATTATTAAATCTGTAGACTGTGTTTAATGAGAATCAGATTATTGTTGTGTTTAAAAATATGTAAAATATGCATTAAATCCTCTCTCAGAAAAAGTATAAATCTGTTTTGAGATCTATTAAGCTATAAATCTTTGAAAATTTCACATCTGTCTCCTTCCTCCACTCACCAGAGTTCTTCTTCTTCCAGACCACAATTCCAGCAACAACAGCAACGAGAACAACGAGAGCCACGACTACACCAACGATGATCCCCATCAGTCCTCCACCTGATCCTCCATCTGTTAAATGATCACAGAGTGTTTATTATCTGCTGCATCAGTAAATCAGTGTTCACTCTGTAAATGTGTAGATTTATAGGAAAGTGTTTCTCCGACCTCTCAGGATTCGTCTCTCGCTCACAGGCAGCACTAAATCCTTCTCCAAGCTGCTGTGCTCAATCACACAGGTGTAGTTGTGTTTCTGCAGATCCTCAGCTGGGACTTTCAGAATGCTCCTCTTCTGGAAGCTTCCATCCTGGTTGGGTAACGTCTCTCTGAGCTCCACGCCCTCAAGTACGTCCTCATGCACGTCCTCTCCGTCTTTCTTCCAGGAGATCAGCAGTGCTTTGGGGAAGAAACCTGTAGCATGACACACCACCTCTGGAGAAGAAGCTTCTTTTTGGAACAGAAACGTCTCAGGAGGATCTGCAGAGACAAAAAAATTAAACCACACTGTAAAATGTATGAAAAGTGTGTTATCGAGTTTGTTATTAAATCAGAGCAGAACACACAGTTTACCTTTTCTCTCCACAGTCTCTCTGCTATAATTCACAAATCTATTTAACAAATCAATACACTCATTCTCCAGGAAGTTCTTCCAGTATTTTGTGTAAACATTAGACTTATAGTCGTGTTCGAGCATCAGAGCTTGAGGTTTATCTGCAATCCAGGTTCCAGTGTTCAGATCCAGACTGATGAATTCTCCATCATAACCGTACTGATCGGATCCTTTAGTGGTGCCGTTATCATCACTTTCACAGCCGTACATCCTCTGTAGTGTGTGACCTTCTAAAGACACACAATTATTTTCCATTAATGATAGATCTTAATTTTCAATGCTGTATATAGACTTTAATTCAACATTCAAGACAGTCATTTCTCAACACCTGGTAAGAAAACTGATCCTGGAGAGATGTTGTATAAGAATTTAAAGACTGAACAAATGTTTACAAAAATTTACAGACTTGAAAATGTAGTTGTGGTTTGTTTAGAAATTGAGGTGAATTAACTTAAATCAATCTTAACATCAGGGATCATCTCTGAATAAGTGTATACATGGTCATGCTTACTGCTTAAACAATACTCTCTCCTCTTCCAATACAATTTACAAGCTACAAATCTGAGCATTTCTGGCAGATTTATTTTTATTTAAACTCAGGCTATCAGTCATGTTTAATTAATACCGATGGCAATATCGTTCAATAACAATGTATTAAAGACCTTTAAAGAAAATAAATGTGTTTATTCTCACCTCTACTGTGATTAAACTGATTCTTTATATTTGTGAAGATGTTGTTAAAGTCATCATGATGTCCCTGCATGGTCTGTTCTTCATTCTTCCAGTAGTTTTCACTCTTACTATTCTTTATCCAGTTCTCTGGGATCAGCATCATGTTACTGCTACTGTAGAACATAAACTGCTTTCCATCCAGCAGACCCACAGCAGTGAACTCTGGGAAACCAGTATATTGGGGAGTAAGTGCGGTGTACTGGTACTCCAGAGAATGTGCATCTGTAAATACAATAAACACCATTTTAATTAGTTTTGTTGAAATACTAATAAAAAAAAAAACAACAACCCTGAGATTCATTAAAAACATGAGGGTAAGGTTTTATTTTATTAGTTAATAAATACTCAACACAAAGATTTTTTGAGACCAGTGGATACGCCATTTTGATTGGATATCAGCAAATTACACATATTTTATGTATGCTGAACAAAATTATTACTCAACACTTGTTTTTGTCCCCATTTTTCATGAGCTGAACTCAAAGATCTAAGACTTTTTCTATGCACACAAAAGACCTATTTCTCTCAAATATTGTTCTTAAATCTGTAAATCTGTGTTATTGAGCTCTTCTCCTTTACCCAGAGAATCCTCCTCCTCACAGGTGTGGCAGATCAGGATGCTGATTAGGCAGCATGGTTACTGCACAGGTGTGCTTTAGGCTGCACAATACAAGGCCACATTTTACACAATTTGCATGATGGCACAGGTTTCAACAGAGGGCGCTGTGTGTACATTTGTAAAATGCCGCGAACAAAATACATCATTCCTTTTTTTCAAATAAAAAGTACTAATCCCCTGCTTAATTAACGACTTCATCTAAAATAAAACTTCTCCTGTTACATTTCTAAACTAAAGAACTAAAACTTTATGTAATTTAACCCATTCTGCATTTCTGGTATAACAATAGAAAACTTTAGCAGGCTGTTGTTATTACTGTACGCTCCTGCAGTGGCTGGAAAATCATTACTGAGCTGGAAACAAGTATATTACTGTCAAAACTAATTAATTATACAGACCGTCATAAATGGGAGGATAGACAGTAATGGATACAATTGCTGGATGAATTTATATTAAATGATCAGACCAACAATACAAATCTGCAGGTGGAATCAAACATAGACCAGGCAAAAGTCATTATAAATATTTTACAATTTCAGCAAAAAAAGAGAAAAAAATGTCATTTCATTTATTATTCATTTGAATGTATTGTAATCTTTTTTTTAATCAAAGCCAAATTAACGCAAAAACAACCTCAACCACGTAGGAACCCTCAGACTTACCTGCAAACACCACAAGACCACACGTTACAAGCAAAAAGAAGATCTTCATTAAGTCTGTTTAGCTGTGCAGTGAAGTGAGAATTGAGGAACGTCACAGCAGAAAGTTCTATTTGAAGAGCTTCAGTAGAAGAACCTCCCACTGTCAGTCCTGGGGGGAGGGACAAATGTGTTGTTTAACCAATAAGGTGGTTTCTCACTGACCTCAGAAGGGCAAGGAAGAAGTAAAAGAGCGGGAGAAAAGGACGACACGAGGAGTCCGGGAAAAGGACAAATGTGTGTGAATCGCACAGTGAAGGTGTAAAAACCTGATTACTGAGATTGTGGACTGCATACAGGGAGACTTAACAGATACGAGACTGCAGTCAAATAATGCTGAATAAACTCTATGTAGAGACTGTAAGTGTGAGAGAAGTTCACATGAAGGACCAAAGCTGACTCAGTTCTTTTAATCCCAATACCACGTGAGCTTTATGTGATTTATACAGTTTGTAAAGTTACAGAAGATGAACTATTATAAAGTGTATTGAGTGTACAAATGTTATGGACCTGGTTTACACTGCGAATAATCATCTACAGTGAGTGAGAAACGGAGAAAGTGAAGGCTGCTTGATTCTTCAGGAGAAACAGAGGACACGTGATGCACCGCTCCCTTGTTTGCATTGTCAGGTGCACCATTCACACAGTGGTGTTCCTGGATGAACAAGTTTGATCAAGTTTTTCACAGCCAGACCTTTTAAAACTTTCTTTCCCCATTTTCAACTCTCAATAAAATACTCAAAACTGGTGAGACATGAGAGGAAAAACCTAAGAACCAGTCTGGATAATAACGTTGGTGTGCAAGCAGTACATAAGACTGTGTGGGATGGGCAGTGGCGTGTTCAATCTAATGCAAAAACAGGTTTTACATCTGAAATTCCTCTGGCACTGAACATTTTATTTTCTTTCTGACTGCATGATGTGTTCTGACAAAAACATAACTGTTGGAAGCCCATGCTGTTAAAGACACTGTGAAATCACTGAAGTTATTCTTCAGTGAATGAAGAAAAGGCTACAGAGAAAAAAAACTGATGGGACCCTCTCACTGAGACTCCTGCACATGTCCACAGGTAATCTGACACTCTTCATGCTCCAGCTGTAAGAATGACTTCCCCAGAACGCATGTTTCAACTCATTCCAAAGATGTTGGATGGGATTCAGATCAGCGCTCTTTCAGAAGACTACTTTAAAATAAATATTGTATTATATGGTATGCCTTGTGTTTGTATGTCTCGTCTGTGCAGGTTTGTCACTCCAGCTTAATGACTTGTGTTGAGTGTGGACTTCTTCCCTATTTTAGATGAGGAGTTCAGCGAAGTTGTTTGACTTGCATTTTGTGTTTTTTTTATTTTTTATGGTAATTTAGATTTTGTATACTGGGTGTGAATTGTGTTTGAATGTACATTTTTTAATACATAACTCCTATTTTAAAATATCTCAGGGTGTGAGCTCTATTCTATATCTGTCAGGACATCTACACACACAGCCAACTTACAGGACCTATGGACCTTTTACACCTGCACCATTGAGAGCGTTCTGAAGGGTAGCATCACTTCCTGGTTCGGGAACAGCACCATGCAGATCTCTGACCTGCAAGACATCTACAGCTCGTGGTGCTGGACCAGGGCCAGCAAGATTGTGAAGGACCTCAGCCATTTCAACAATGGACTCTTTTTTTTATTTTATTTTTTTCCTGTTATGTTCAGGGAAGCGCTTCCACTCCTTAAAAGCAAACATCAAGAGAATGATGAGGAGCTTCTTCCCGCAGGCCATTCCGAGTTTAACCAAGGAAACACCCAGCAACCAGCCAGTGGTCCAAGTGGTTCCAACAATCCAGTTCTTCTTCTCTTTAGCCCAGGAAAGACCCCTCTGACATTGTCTGTGGTTCAGGAATGGCTTAAGAAGAGGAATGTGAGAACTGTACCCAAATTCCTCGACACGTCTGTGTGTGGTGGCTCTTGATACCTTGACGAAGCACAGAACAAAATCAAGATCACGTTACAGTGAAACCAGTAATTTCCATATAAACACCATGAACTGTGGAGACGCTTGTGTTATTTCTTTTGTGTTTTTTTTTTATATTTCACCAAGGTGTGGTTGTGGAGGTGTTGGTTTGGTTTGTTCCTCTCAGCAGCTCGACAGGAACTCAGAGGGTGATTTATAAAGTTTTGGAGCGCCCCCTGCCGTACAGACTGCAGTGATGCCGTTTGGGAAAAGAAACATGAGTGCATGTTACCCAAATATCTGTGTCTTTGTGTATACAATTAGTCAGAAACCAGTTTTCATTTTTTTATTTATTTATATATTATAAGCAAATGTAATAATTAATACATTCGTATGTGCATCTAAAATACACCACAAATAACATCAAATGAATGAAAACTGGAGCTTCTATTTTAAATCCATGATATAAATATATACATATACTTATCTTGTAATTGTAAATCTAATAACGAATACATTCATACGTGCATCCAAAATACAACACAAATGAAAAACATCACACGAACCTGCTGAGGACTGAGAACAAATAATCAGCAGCAGGACGTTGATGATTTTTTGTTCTCTAAAAGATTGAAAACTTTTTTTTTAATTTATTTGTTTGTGTACATAAAGACAGCAGGCTCAGTTGTTCATTCTTTTTATTTTTCTTATCTTTGGTATTTGCTTTAAAACACTTGAATGTTTCCTGCAGTAAGTGCATGCAGTATGCAAAGTAAATACAAAGTAAAAAAATATAAAAAAAAACAGTATTTCTATTAAAAAATTGTTTAATTTAAATTGTAAAAAACATGAAAATGTTTTATTTTAACAATGTGTTGTAATAGAGAGATATAATCACAGTTAAATTCCATGTTTCAATAAACATAATAACATTTAATTGCACTTAAACATCAGCATTAATAAATAAAATCCATTACATTTTTAAAAGTTCACACAGTCGGCACTGCGTTTCCCCACGGACCATTATTACTCACGCACCACCCGTTAAACACTGTAGCGTCCTGTACAGGTAACGCAGAATTTAAAAAATGGACGAATGGGGAGAAAAGAAACAGCGAGAACATCCATATGGAAGCCCGTTTTCTCTACATAAAAAAAATGGACCTAATTCCGATTTTCTTTTTCTTTTGAAAATGAAATCGGTAACAATCAATAGTATCGCATGATATCAAATCAGCTCTGGAGGAAAACCAAACAGATGAAGCACAAGAGGCCTCGTTCGTACACCAACAGCTTCAAACTTCTGATATTCACACATGTTCTTATATACAATTTCACCAATGAATTATACATTTTCCCACAAAGGAAACAAACGGCTTTTTCATTTCAAGAGAGCTTAGAATTGCTCTTTATTGCAGATAAACTACTTCCGATTACTCAATAACTCGATGGAATAATCGGTAGAATAGTCAGTTACTTCAATAATCGATAGCTTATTTAAGTAACTAAGGATGAGAGTGTCTATTACTTTGTCCAAACTAATAGAAACTCTCATTTTGAAGGCACCAGTAACATAGAACATGCAGGAGTTATGAATTCAGATTCACATTGGAATCACAGTAAACAACATCAGTTGAGACGTCTTCAGCAGTTTATACTGTTTCCTCTGCAGGAATGTAAACAAAGTCTTGGAGTAAATATATATTAAGGTCTCACATTATTGATGCCACTCAAATAATGGAGAGATATGATTGTCTCTCTGGAAGATCATTCCAGTCATGTTCCCTTTAGTCAGGAATGATGACTGATGTCTCATTGCTGCTTCCATGCCATAGTAGATTTTATGGCACTTCAGGTGGTAATAATCCACTTAATGCTCCGCCCAGAGACAACTGTACCTGAGATGCACCTCGTCCTTAACACTGAATGTCCACTCATTACAGTTCCATCACTCTGAGGTCATTAACTAACATTTGGTAGATGCCCTCATACAGAGTGAACAAAACGACAATAATCTTATTTATTCACAGAGCAGCTGAGGGTCATGTTCACGGGGTCATGTTCAAGGACCAAAAACTGGCAGCTTGGAGTGGCAGCAATTTTATTCTTTGGATTAAAGGTCGACCAGGTTCACTCCAGGTCCAGCGGATGGGTTTCAGAGAGTGTAGAAGAGAGATCAATGCAGCTCAGCTCTTCAGATCCCCATCTTTTGTTTGATGCAAGAGAACTTTTCTGCAGTCGAGTGCAGTTTGTTCTGATGTGTTGATGTTGTTCTGGTTGCTTGGCACATTTAACAACTCTATCTCCTCTCCCCTACAAAAACAGACAGAGAGAAAGAGGATGAGCTCCGAGATTTGATGTAAGCACAGACTCTTTTGCTAGATTTTCATTCCAGACACAGATTTTTTTCCAGATTACACTATAAACATCATGTCTTACTCTCTCGCTGCAGCAGGATCACTTTCTACTGATATACCAGAGCAAGAATCTCCATCAGAGGCTGTAAAACATTCAAACCATCACAAAGTGAAATCAAAACACTGCACATAAACACTGTAGTGGATTTAAACATCATTTATGGATCATAAAGTTTCACTTACAGGCACTGGCTGGAACACGTCTGAATCCTGAAACACAAATCAAATCTGTGTTTATTCAGAATCGGATTATTGTTGTGTTTAAAAATATGTAAAATAATAATTATTTTATTATTAATCCTCTTTCAGGAATTAAAGTATAAATCTGTTTTGAGATCTATTAAGGTATAAATCTCTAAAATATTTTACATCTGTCTTCTTCCTCCACTCACCAGAGTTCTTCTTCTTCCAGACCACAATTCCAGCAACAACAGCAACGAGGACAACGAGAGCCACAATGATACCAACGATGATCCCAATCAGTCCTCCACCTGATCCTCCACCTGATCCTCCATCTGTTAAATGTTCACAGAGTGTTTATTATCTGCTGCATCAGTAAATCAGTGTTCACTCTGTAAATGTGTAGATTTATAGGAAAGTGTTTCTCCGACCTCTCAGGATTCGTCTCTCGCTCACAGGCAGCACTAAATCCTTCTCCAAGCTGCTGTGCTCAATCACACAGGTGTAGGTGTGTTTCTGCAGCTCCTCAGCTGAGACTTTCAGAATGCTCCTCTTCTGGAAGCTTCCATCCTGGTTGGGTAACGTCTCTCTGAGATCCACGTCCACATGCACGTCCTGTCCGTCCTTCTTCCAGGAGATATTCAGTGCTTTGGGGAAGAAACCTGTAGCATCACACACCACCTCTGGAGGAGATTCTTTCTGGAACAAAAATGTCTCAGGACGAACTGCAGAGACACAAATGTTTTTCAAAATGTATTCATTTATAAATAAAAAGGAAACTTTTTTCATTGCTGGAGGAGATCCTGGTCTTTCCTCTAAACAATTAAATAGAAATGTATGTGTTCTGTAGATCTTTTACATAAATGACTGTTTAACATTGATAGAAATATTAATAAATACATTATAGGTTTGTGTGATGTAGAGTTTTATTCTGAGCACTGAGCTGGTTGGGTCTAAGAATTAAAATAAATAAGTCATGTTAAGTAAAATATGTTTTTTTACTTAGTTAAAAAAATATATATAAAAATATGATTGCAGATAAAATGTGTATGATGGAGGTTTACACATTAAAGAATAGAAATAAGAATAAATGTGTGAAAGGTGTGTGTGATGTAGAAGGTTATAAAGATGGAGGTTTACACATTAAAGACTGCAGCATTTATTGTGTAGAAATGATTTACACTCTGGTTGTGATGAAAACTGTAGTTTATGATGAATATAATTAATATTTAATAAAGGATCAGGTTCACGTGTTAAACAGTTCCATGGTCAGTGTTTACAGTATCTGTGTGTGTGTGTGTGTGTGTGTAGTAAAAGTGTGTTATTAGTGTGTTACAGTATCAGAGCAGAACACACAGTTTACCTTTTCTCTTCAGAGTCTCTCTGCCATAATTCACAAATGTTTTTAACAGATCAATACAGTCATGCTCCAGGAAGTTCTTCCAGAATTTAGTATATTTATTAGACTCCCAGTCGTGTTTGAGGATCAGAGCTTGAGGTTTAACTGCAATCCAGGTTCCATTTTCCAGATCCAGACTGATGAAATCTTCTCCATCAAAACAGTACTGATCGTATCGTCTAGTGATGCCGCCATCATCACTTTCACAGCCGTACATCCTTTGTAGTGTGTGTCCTTTTAAAGAGACACACATAAACACACACACACACACACACACACACACACACACACACACACACACAATACGTACAAAATATTACTTATTCTACTTTGACATTCTATACTGATAATCTGATCTTCACAATAATTTCCCACTAATGTTCGATCTGATTTGTTTTTTTAGTGCAAGAAGTAAATGTTGAATTTAATTTAGGTCCCCTGACTGCATAAACATTCTACTGTAGATAAACACTAACAGGTCTTTTAATAATTTGAATCTCTGTAATAAATAACCCAAAAGACCAACCAGGTGAGTGTGTTTATAAGAGTCTATTACTGTAAATTCACTTATAATAGTCTTCTAGTAACAGGCATGATATCATTAATACCAATTGTTAAGAAGTTTTCCTGTCTAGCTCGAAGGACCAATGTTAGAGGGGTTTTCTTATCTTACTCGAAGGACCATATAAGGATTCTCACTAACTGGTATGCGCTGATCAGTGGATTGTACTCACCCCAGCGCGTCAGTAACAACACGATACAGGATTCAGAACTCTTTACTTTACTTGAGAGCGGTTGACAGGTATGCAGTCCTTTGTATAGGTGACCGGAAGATCGACCTGAACTGCAGAACTATATCCTCTAACACGAAGCCCAGAGACACCTTCGCTTGTGATCACCGTATCCCTGCCGCTTATAGTCGTCAACTTCAGTTTCACTGGATACTTGTCAGCATTAAGACCATCACTCACTTCTTGGTCAGTGAACGTAGTATTACTTTGAGTGTCGAGCAGTGCATAGACGAGTTTCTCAGTGGTTGGATCATTTTTAGATGAAACCCAGACTGGTATCACCATAGATGTGTTTGATGAGCTTTCACCTGCTACACTGAGTGACGTTGCAGCAGCACTTTGGTTTGTTTTTGGTTCTGATGTAGTCCTTTCTCTTTTATAGTTGTCATCATGCAGGGCTGTAGGATGCTTTCCTTTACAGTGGTTACAGAAAAGACGATGACGGCAGTCTCTCACGCTGTGGCCGGGTTTCAGGCATCCATAACAGAGTTTCTTCTCCTTTATATATTTGCGTCGCTCAACTAATACCATCTCAGTGAACTTGTAGCATGCGTGTAGTTGATGTCTATTATCTTGACAAAGGATACATGAAACCTTAACTTTCCCCTGTTCTGACTTGTGTTTTTCATTTTTAGTGACTATTTGAGTGGTAAACACACTAGCTTTGGTTTTCTTCACATCTCTGAGGTTTCTCTTCTCAGTGATAGAATCTGACAAATGAAGGGCATGAAAGGACGTAATGGGATTGCAAGCAATCTCGGCTTCATCTGACGTGAATCTAGCAAACTCTTTGAAACTTGGGAATTCTTGATTTTCATTTAGGCTTTGCGTGACTTGTCGGTTCCAGCGTAAAGCTGCCCAGTCTGGTAGTTTGTGAACGAGCTTCCGATTTTCTTCCCAGTCGTTTAATATGTCGAGACCCTTGACATGAGGCATGGCATCTTGACAAGCATTCAGAAAATCTGAGAAGCGTCTCAGTCCTTCAGCATCCTTCGATGGAATTCTAGGCCAGTTGGTGAGCTTCTCTCTAAACGCTCTCTGAATGGCGAATGGCTGGCCAAAGCGACGATTTAGTTTGTCACACGCGTCTTGGTATGCTTCATTGTCATTTCGGTAAAAGTTGCCATCTAAAGCCTTCCGTGCTGGGCCACCAACGTACTTTTTTAGGTAGTACCAATAGCAATACTATTAAAAATAGAAATGTTTGTTCTCACCTCTACTGTCATTAAACAGACTCTTTATTTTTGTGAAGATGTTGTTAAAGTCATCATGATGTCCCTCCATGTCCTGTTTTTCACTCTTCCAGTAATTTTCACTCGTACTCTTCTTTATCCAGTTCTCTGGGATCAGCATCTTGTTACTGCTACTGTAGAACATAAACTGCTTTTCATCCAGCAGACCCACAGCAGTGAACTCTGGGAAACCAGTATATTGGGGAGTGAGTGCGGTGTAGTGGTACTCCAGAGAGTGAGCATCTGTAAATACAATAAACACCATTTTATCCAGTCATAGGGCAAAACTTCAGAAAAACACAATCCTGAGATTCGAATGTCACACTTTCATTAAAGTCTTGAGAATTGTAACATGAAGAAATGTAACATGAAGAAGATTATTTTAGACTAGTAAACATGCCATTTTTAAAGGTGATCAGATATAGAGATAGTACATGTATTTTATATTTTGTATATGTTAGTATTAACATGGCCTCCTTATTAATCTTAACACTAATAAAACACTAGTGATACATGTTATGAAAACACTAACTCTCCCTCTGCCCACAGAGAAGCCAACAAACCCTTTAGTGTCTAATCTACAGGTCCTGATACGAAGCCTGAAGCCTACCAAGGTTGGTGAGCTGAAGTATCTGTGTCCAGCGACTGTTCTGGTGATGACTAGTGATCAGTCACAGTGGATTCACGCAAACAGAATCAAACCAGTGGCTTCTTAGACTGGGCACTAAATGTTCCTTTTTTTGCAATCGCCATATTATTTGGCACATATGTATATAACCCTTTTCATCAAAAAATTTATAGAATATACATCTCCTGTATTGCACTATTAATGATCATTGTACTCATTGTATATAAACTGCATTCCATGTACTGTTTATTTATATTCATATTATTCATATCATATTATTCATTCATTTTTTATTATTTATTCATTTCACATATCATTATAGTCTAGGGTTGAGGTTAAAGCCCTTGATAAGTTCAAGTTCTCTTTCACACCATCCTCACTTTGTACACAGGAACACTGCTATAATAAAAACAGGGTTTGGACCCACATACGGGTGTGATGGTCAGGTGTCCACAAACTTTTGGCAGTACAGTGTATGTAACTCTATACAGATCATGCTCTTATTGAAACGGTGTTTACACGTCAAACGCAACCAGAAACCATTCATTTACAATGAGGGTCGACTTCTTCAGGGTGTAGTTCACCGTGGCTTTACAAATGGCAGCCATGATGCCTTCCGACTGCTGGCTGCCACTTGATGGCAGTTCATTATCAGCGCACCCTAATCATAACCCACACATCATAACCCACACTCACACACACACACACACCAGAACCCACACATCATAACCCACACATCATAACCCATCCAACCAACCACTGAAACAAACAAACAAACAAACAAACAACCGATCTTACCTACAGATTCTTGAAGACAACCAAATGTAAGAAATAATAATAAGAAGTTCTTCAGGTCGGTCAGGTTCATACTGCAGTGTAGAGATTTCCAGGAACCTGATGGAGAACTTGTGATGTAGGAAAAGTTTTCTCCGAAGGCAAAACAGTTTTTTTGTTTTCGATGGTCGTAGTTCCTCAAGTGTGTGTGTGTGTGTGTGTGTGTGTGTGTGTGTGTAGCACCCGTCAAAAGCAAATAAAATAATAAATAATGTAATTAATAATAAGAATTAATGCTCCTGAACCCCGAACCCTGTCAGATCCATATTTTTTCCTTCACCCCCGAGGAGAGATCAGATCCATGTCCCCGCTTCCGGGTTTAAAAATCGAAAGTAAAAAAAGAATCTGGAAATTTTCCATCTGCGTCACTGAAGAATGAATGAATTCAGGTTTACAGACCCGGATGATTTACAAAGTAATAATTCATAAAAACACAGTTTTCCTGAAGGATCAAATATCAGGAGAGGATTCAGTATTGTTGCACTTTTCCTCCTTTTCCTTTTTTATCAGCAGAATTATTGTTCACACTGAAAATGTAATAAGATATAAAGTAATAACTTCATCACACACCCTGAACATTTCCCCAAGATCAGATTTATACATACAGTAGTCTTTAATAATTACTACATATTTCTAATAGACACTGACTTTATTCTTATTCTATTTTATTGTAGACATTTATAAAGGATGTGGCGCCCCCTACTGGGAAAAGCCGAAAGAAGAAGAAGAAGCAGAAGCAAAAGAAGAGAAAGAAACATATATAAAGGCTCATTGAAAACAGAGATATTAAGAGTATAACATTTTAAAAGCAGAACCTTTTATCCAATACAGTAAGAATTATTTATATTTTATATTTACACACACACTTCTGGGTGTTTGAGGCTTGTCCTATCTCATAGGGATCTTCTGCCAAAAGTCTTGAATGTAAATGCTGAGAAGAGGCAGGATTTCCACGACCTCCTGCTGGATGCCTTCAGTTCGACATAAAGCTCTGATAAAGATTATCCATTTATTTATAATATGTAGTAACAACTGCACTACAATAAAAACATTTTTAATACAGATATATTAACTTTACTCTTATGTAATCTGATGATACTCTTTTATCTGCTGTAAACTTTATATAGTGAATAATCCACTACTGTATATTAGATTTAAATTTGTGAATTAAACCCCAAATATGCAAATATTTTCACTCTGATTTATATATTATATCCTTTAACAGCATTCCATAGTGTTATCGCTTAATACAATGTGTAAAATCAGGAAAATCCTGATGTTGTATTCTGTTTTATTTTTAGACAAATCATCAATAGAGCAAATACGAACCCTTTCAAACATATGAGACCTAATAATTTCTCATATTAACCCTTTAAATGCTTTCTTTAGTATAGGTTCTCTTTGATTTGCATGTGTTTTGGATTTTGTTTTGAATCCACTGATTGCCCTTTTGTGCACCAAACATTTAGCCTGTTGCTACAATGCTGTCTCTTGGATTTGTGTGTTTCTCAGACTTCCATTACACCTCAATAATACTTCATTGACTCACTGGATGGTGATCCCAGTTCCAGTTGCTAAACTGTTATTAAAAAAACAGTTATAACAAATACAAATGCTGGCTTTAAACCTTCCAACCAACATAACAGGTCATATTTTGAAGGCTGAAGTTTGGCTACATGCATATAATATTCAGCTTTACTTAGTTTTTGCTGTCAGAGAACAAAAACTTTCATTAATTGTACAAACTGCATCATTTAGTACATCCAGGTGATCAACTGGCTTCGTTTTATTAACTATGTAATACTGTGAGTAATTAAAGCAGCTACAGATAAAAACGCTGCTTTTCAGTGGCTGGTCTCATAGTCACAATACATGGAACATCGACACACCCAGAGGGTCAAAGCAACATTTACAGTTACACAGGTAGAAATACTACCAGTCAGACGAGAGCTATTTAAAAAAGAAATAATTAATGAAAGAATAATCCACAACACAGAGCATGTTGTTCAGTTCATCACATTATTGCTCTTTTCAGTTCAGCTACTGCATGTTCTGGCTCAAACTTTCAGCAGTTTCTTCCCCTTGTGACGAGAGCATTCAGCTCCACCTCTGCTAGGCTTTGAGGAGCTATTGAAGGTTGGACTGGACCTCTCTCTCCATCTCACAACTTTTTTACACTATTATATGACACCTTAGCTCACTGTCATTTCTGTCACCGTCACTGCCAATTCAACTCTGAGCTGCACAGCACAGTGTCACTTTATTCCACACCACACTGCACTGCACTGCACTGCACTGCACAGGGACTCTTTAAGGACAAATCACACTAAAGTACTTTAATCTGTACTCAATATCTGCTTTACGCATCCACCCCTTTCTAGAATTCATGTATATACATTTATTTTTCTATACTTTTTTATTTATTTATTTTTCATGTTTAAATGCTGGACTATCGTAAAAAGCATTTCACCGCATGCCGTACACATGTATGTGTGTGTGTGTGTGTGTGACAAATAAAATTAGTACTTGAACTTAAACTACATCTCATTGACTACATGTCATTTACAGATATAGGCAAATTACACAGATTTTATATTTTGTATATCATGATACAATTTACAGGTAATGATACAGTGGTTTCAGCAGAAGGTCTGGTAGAGGACAGAGCTACAAAGGATATAGAGTAACCTGTTAAAAGTTTCCTAGAACTTAAAAAACAAAACAAAACTGGGTGCAGTTTTTTCTTTTTTTATTAAATAATAAAAGTTTTATATACATATAATATACAATTTCATTGTGATGAATCAAATATTTCCATAAAAAACATTCAAATTCCCAGTCCAGTTTATAGAAATCTCTTTCTTTACAGGCAGCACAAATTCTTTGTCGAAGCTGCTGTGCTGAACCACGTAATCCTGCAATAAACGTGTTTCTGCTGCTCCTCGTCTGGAGCTTTCAGAATGTTTCTTCTCTAAAAGCTTCCAGGGTTCAGATGAGATGAGGATATCATCTCCTTGTCCTCATGTACTATAAAGAGAAGCGATACAACAAAAAACAAAGTCCTTATTAGCAGTAAGAATCAGGTGACCAGATGGAAAATGACAAAGAATTTTCTTTTTTTTTAACCAGCAACAGATTATTAGACAAATATTAATAATGATTTATTTAATTCCAGTCTGTTTCAACACATTTGCACACACAAACATTGGGTGGTCTGTGTGTTTATAGCCAATAACTCTGGACTGGGGCAGTATGTCTGATTTTGTGTAAATGAAAATCTTTTACCAGGAATGTCTCATATGTGTCTCAGATGTGTCTCAGATGTGTGAACAATGGTCTTTAAAATAATGCTAATATAATTTCTAGCGTTGCCGTACATTAGAGTTAGCGATCAGTCAGAATCTAGACAAGCCTGAATATATCATTCAAAACCATAACAATTCCTGACTATCATAATACTGCTCAGCTTCCTTCTCCAACATCTTAAATCTAGAGATATGTCCGAAAATGTGCAGATAAATAAAGCAGAAGAGCCTCGATATAAACTTTAATGAAGTTTAGCTGAGACTGTTTCAAAGAGTGAATCATAACAGCTCATATAAACACATAGATAAAGTATCATACAATGAACATAGAGACAGAAGAAAGTGAAAGAGCTCTGGGCTGAGATTTAATGTTAACTCTTCTGATTTTTCCTCATATTTCTATTTCATATTTTACTGTGATCATTGTCATGTCTTACTTTCTCACAGCAGCAGAATAACAGTTGTCTGAAATATGTATCCTGAAAAACATTAAAATACAGAGTTAAACTTCTGATGAAATATTACTAAATAGATTGTGGTTTAAAATCTTCAGATTGGAGTTTCACTTACATCTGATTCATCTCTGGAATCTGAAACAGATGATGATACTGTTATTATTGTAAAACTTGTGTACTGTATTTAAACTCCATAGGCTTCTGTGTCCATATTAGATTAGTGTTTATACTGAAATCCAAATATTTCTATATCTGTTCTATGAAAATATTCATCTGCCTCCTTCCTCCACTTACCAGGGTTTCCCTGCTTCCTGACAATTTCAGCAACAATGAGAGCTACAACAGCTATGAAAACTACAATAACCGCGACTACACCAGCAATTTGTCTTCTACCTGATCCTCTATCTGATCCTCCATCTGATCCTCCACCTGTTAAATCATCACAGAGTGTTTATTATCTGCTGCATCAGTAAATCAGTGTTCACTCTGTAAATGTGTAGATTTATAGGAAAGTGTTTCTCCGACCTCTCAGGATTCGTCTCTCGCTCACAGGCAGCACTAAATCCTTCTCCAAGCTGCTGTGCTCAATCACACAGGTGTAGGTGTGTTTCTGCAGCTCCTCAGCTGAGACTTTCAGAATGCTCCTCTTCTGGAAGCTTCCATCCTGGTTGGGTAACGTCTCTCTGAGATCCACCTCTTCTAGTACGTCCTCTCCGTCCTTCTGCCAAGTAATATTCAGTACTTTGGGGAAGAAACCTGTAGCATGACACACCACCTCTGGAGATGATGAGTGTTTCTGAAACACAGACACTGTAGGAGGAACTACAGACACACAGAAACATACATTTTATTCAAGATTTATTCATTTATAAATGAGAAGGAAAACCTTGTATTCATTGCTGGAGGTGATCTGGTCTTTCCTCAACACAAGTATGAGAAATGTAGGAGATCAGCATGTGTTTCCATAAAAGAGTAAAATATGAATAAATGTGTGAAAGGTGTGTGTGATGTAGAAGGTTATAAAGATGGAGGTTTACACATTAAAGACTGCAGCATTTATTGTGTAGAAATGATTTACACTCTGGTTGTGATGAAAACTGTAGTTTATGATGAATATAATTAATATTTAATAAAGGATCAGGTTCACGTGTTAAACAGTTTCATGGTCAGTGTTTACAGTATCTGTGTGTGTGTGTGTGTGTGTGTGTGTGTGTGTGTGTGTGTGTGTGTGTGTGTAGTGAAAGTGTGTTATTAGTGTGTTACAGTATCAGAGCAGAACACACAGTTTACCTTTTCTCTCCACAGTCACAAATGTTTTTATCCAATCAATACAGTCATGCTCCAGGAAGTTCTTCCAGTATGTAGCATAGTCATTAGACTCCCAGTTGTGTTTAAGGATCTCAGCTTGAGGATTAACTGCAATCCAGGTTCCAGTGTTCAGATCCAAAATAATAAAGTCTTCTCCAATATAACCATACTGATTGTATCCACTTGTGGTGCCATCATCATCAATCTTACAGCCGTAAATCCTCTGTAGTATGTGAGCTGCATCATTAAAAAAAAAAACTACAGTTAGTCCAGAATGCAGCAGCCAGATTTCTCACAGGGTGAAAAAAAAAAAATCACCATATAACCCCAATCTTCTCATCCCTACACTGGCTACCTGTTAGATTTCAAATCGACTACAAACTACTGTTACTTACCTACAAACCATGCTACAATCCGTCATGTTCCTTGAGGTCTAAAAACTCCTAAACTCTGGAATAGTCTTCCTGACAGTGTTCGTGGCTCAGGCACACGCTCCCAGTTTAAGTGCAGATTAAAGACGTATCTACACATAACACACGCTAACAACACATAAAACACACATTACCACAAACACAACTTGTAAATGAACCGCAGCAAGGCTAAATCCTCTCCACTGATTCTATCTCTCTACCAATCCTTAGGTTGCGCCAGCTCCAGTCACGTCCCACCTCATGAAGATAATGGACCTTTAAAGAAGTAGATGTCCAGTTCATGTAGAGCTTGGACATTGGACCTTTTTATAAACTATATTTAACATATATAAACTTATACTTAAAGTCAGGTGGTGACAGACACGTATCATTAATACCAATATCATTCAAAACACAGAAAGGTGTTTATTCTTACCTCTAGTGTGATTAGACAGATCCATTATTGTTTTGAATGTAATGCTAAAGCTATACTGATATTCCTTCATGTTCTGTGCTTCATTCTTCCAGTAGATTTCACTCTTACTGTTCTTTATCCAGTTCTCTGGGATCAGCATCTTGTTACTGCTACTGTAGAACATAAACTGCTTTTCATCCAGCAGACCCACAGCAGTGAACTCTGAACCAGCATGTCTGGGCGTGAGGGCGATGTAGTGATACTCCAGACAGTGTGTATCTGTAAATACAATAACCAACATCTTAATTAGTTTTGTTCAAATAATAAAGGAGCAAAACTCCTGAAAAACACAATCCTGAAATGAGCAAATTTCACGTAAACATTTTGTATATTTTTTGACACACTTTAGAGATTCCAACAATCTCCTGGCTCTTGGAAAAGACTAAAGAATTCAGGATCCTATTTTAAAGATGTTAAAGCACACAAGGCATGCAAACATTAATACTTAAATGGAGACTGTCAGAAGAGACACTTTAACCTATATTGGGCATTTCTCAATGTTTTTTGTGTAGCATGGGGTGGAGATTTGGTTTCTGTTAGACTATGATACTAGATACTCAAAAAAGTACACACACACACACACACACACACACACACACACACACACACACACACTTGAATATAAGAATATAATGCAAAGTAGGACTGTACAATGAATCAAAACATAGTAAATATACACATCATAGACGTGGTAAATTGAATATTTAAATACTTTGTCAAAGTTTTAAACTGCATAAAGTTGTCAAAGACAATTATTTCCATTACAGTGTTTTTTTTTTTATGTTTCACATAAATATGCATTAATGTGTGTTTTCCTTCACCCGGCTGTTATTGGTTTATTTAGTTTCTATGCAATAATGCACTAAAACTTCGCTATTCACTTTGTACCGATTCCTTCTTTTTCCTCAATATAACACGAAACGTGGAAAACTCACCTGCAGATGTGCGAAGAAAAGAAAATG
Organism: Silurus meridionalis; assembly: GCF_014805685.1. Classification (NCBI taxonomy): domain Eukaryota; kingdom Metazoa; phylum Chordata; class Actinopteri; order Siluriformes; family Siluridae; genus Silurus; species Silurus meridionalis. The sequence continues at coordinate 17,939,565 of NC_060910.1, read as the reverse complement.
TAAAGAAAATTAAAATCTTCATCACGCAAATCCAGCAGTCATATTTTAATATGATGTAATTAAAAAGCTATTTATGTACAAACAAACACTTTCGTTTCGACAAGTTTTCCTGAATTCTTAGCGCCCCCTATCTGTAGTCGCTTCAAGATTTGGGGAAAAATCCCCCCAGACCAATGGGAGTTCCCCACGTCACCTGGTGATAAGCAGAATGGATCTCAGAAGGTTTAAAAATGTTCTGCTCCAGAATCCAGAGGTGGAGACGCACTAAACAGATCCACCATAAAGGTTTTCTTTGGGCTGGAATGACTTCTGTATTGAGGAACATAAAAGTATTTAAGGGAAAGGAGTAGGATGGAGACACCAGGTAGAAGGAAAAGAGGAAGATCAAGGAGGAGGTTTATGGATGTGGTGAGGGAAGACATGCAGGTAGTTGGGGTGAAAGAGGCAGATGTAGAGGACAGGGGGTATGGAGACGGATGATCCGCTGTGGCGACCCCTAATGGGAGCAGCCGAAAGAAGTAGTTTAATCTGACCAATGATTTGCTCTTATAAACATTAAAAGCTGAACATTTGGCCATTCAGTGTGTATTAAAGCACAAATAAACGATGAATTAATGGATAAATAATTTTTTTTTTAATATAAATAATATTTTGATAAATTACTCTTTCCTACTGTCTACTGTGGCCACGGGACTGGATATCAGAATGTCTTTTATAGAAAGTCTCAGAGCGCCCCCTAGTGTATAGACTTCAGGGCTCTTTCTAATACTGAGTAATTAACAGAAAAAATTAGTATAAACAAATAAAAAAAAAAGCTTTTAGAGGACAGAACTGAAGGAAAAAAAAACCTCGTGTAGTTTTTTCTTATTTTTATTAAAGTATAAACATTTTATATACATATAATACAGCAGCAATTCATTTTTTTTGTCTTTCTTTCAGACAACTCTTTCTTTCTTAAGAATGTTTCTCCTTTGAAAGCTTCCCAGGGTTCATAGGTCACCATGTCCTCACGCACTATGAAGAGAAGCCAAACAACATGAAACCTCATTAGTAGTAAGAGTCAGGTGACCAGATGGAAAATGACAAAAAAAAAAACACTGGTGGACCACAAAGTTCTAGAACAGAGATTAAACATGTTGCCATCTTAATGTAGATTTTTTTTACCAGCAACAGATTATTAGACAGATATTAATAATGATTTATTTAATTCCAGTCTGTTTCAATACATTTGCACACCTAAACATTGGGTGGTCTGTGTGTTTATAGCCAATAACAATGGTATTTAAAATAATGCTAATATAAATTCTAGCGTCGCCGTACATTAGAGTTAGCGATCAGTCAGAATCTAGACAAGACTGAATATATCATTCAAAACCATAACAATTACTGACTATCATAATACTGCTCAGCTTTCTTCTCCAACATCTTAAATCAAGAGATATGTCCGAAAATGTGCAGATAAATAAAGCAGAATTAAAAAACTTCATTAACACACTGTTAAATTAATGTTAACTCTTTGGATTTTTCCTCCACACATTCGTATTATGTCTTCCTCTCTCACAGCAGTAGGATTAGAGTTGTCTGAAAAACTTTCAAATACTGAGTTTAACTTGAAATATTAATAAATAGATTGTGGTTTAAATTCTTCAGATTGAGTTTCACTTACATCTGGTTCATCTCTGAAATCTGAAACAGATGATGATAGTGTTATTATTGTAAAACCTGTGTACTGTGTCCATATTAGAAGAATTAGAGTGTAAATATCATTTCTCTGAAGACCGTCTCCTTCCTCCACTCACCAGAGTTCCTTTTCTTTCCCGACCACAAGAGCAGCAACGAGAACAACGAAAGCCACGATCACACCGACGAAGATCCCAACTCGTTCTCTACCTGATCCTCCATCTGTTAAATCATCACAGACTCTTTATTATCTGCTGCATCAGTAAATCAGTGTTCACTCTGTAATTCTGTAGTGGATCAGGACCTTTTGGTACTTCGAGCACCATCTCCTTCTCCAAGCTGCTGTGCTCAATCACACAGGTGTAGGTGTGTTCCTGCAGCTCCTCAGCTGAGACTTTCAGAATGCTCCTCTTTTGGAAGCTTCCATCTTCGTTGGGTAACGTCTCACTGAGCTCCACATTTTCGTGTACGTCCTCGCCGTCCTTCTGCCAGGTGATATTCATTGTTTTGGGGAAGAAACCTGTAGCATGACACACCACCTCTGGAGAAGGCGAGTGTTTCTGGAACAGTGATGCCTTGGGACCAACTGCAGACACACACAGACATTTATAATATAGTTATTTATATACTTTTTAAAAAACAGGAAAAACTTCACTGATATGAAACTAAAAGCTAAGTGTGTTATTAGTGTGTACACTATCAGTAAGTGTGTGTGTGGTGAAGGACACTCTCAGAGCTGTCCCTGTGTAAATGATGATGGCCGTCCTCTATATTTGAGTGTTTGTGTGTAGCAGATGCAGCTGATGATTCACTTTACATTTCCTCTGTTTGCTGTAGAATTTCCCAAACCAGTCTGTACACACAGTCTCCAACTGGCTCATCCAGAATTGAGCTTCTTTAGTCTTCCAAATTCCTTTAATGGTCTTAGATCCATTAGCTGCAGACCAGCTTTTGCTGTCCAGGTTTAGACTGACGATATCTTGTCCATCATAACCGTACTCATCGTATCTTCTAACAATGCCGTTGTTCTCATCCTCACAGCCGTATATCCTCTGTAGAGTATGAACTCCTGCAAACACACACACACACACACACACAGTAAAGGAAATTAAATCCCATCATTGAGTGCTGCTGTTTGCATACAAGCCAATGTGCTAGAGTTCGTACCTGTATGGATATGAAACAGTTTCAAAACCATATGGAATTTCTTGGTAAATTCATCATGATAGCCCTGCATTTCCTGTGTCTCGCTACTCCAGAAATCTTCAGTCTCCGTCTCCTTTATCCAGGCTTTAGGGATTAGTATCCGCTCACTGCTGTTGTAGGACATAACCTGCTCTCCATCCAGCAGAACAGCAGCACTGAACACAGTTTGGGAGATGTTTGGGGAATTGTTTCCTTTTTGGACTGCGATGTAGAGGTACTGCAGTGAGTGTTTTTCTGCAAAGAGAAGAAGTGACATTTAATATATCAATTACAATGTCACACTGTTTCCCTTCACAAGTCAGATGAACGCCATGACTGTACAAGTCAACTGTTTTAATACACTTATTTTTTTAGATAAAACAGTGGACTGATAACTGTAAATTATTATAAAGACAGAAATACAATTCCATTTTAAATCTTCCACTTGAAAGCACAAACACCATTTAGCCTAGCTTAGCTAAATCCCTTAACATTCCCTCTTCACTCCTAGTGGAATCGGGTCACGTGATCTTTACTCTCCGCACTCATAGTGGAATCGGGTCACGTGATCTTTACTCTGTACATTCCTCTTGGAAGTTTGGTCACGTGATCTTTACTCTCTTCACTCCTATTGGAAGTCGGATTACGTGATCTTCACTCCTATTGGATGTCGGGTCACGTGATCGTTGCTGTCGCTTCCCGTATAAAGCCGGTGGTTGTTTTCGGTAAATAAAAATGTAAAGCTCATTAAATCACCTGAACTCGACAGAAGTAGAATAAAATCTAAAAATAGTCGCATATCGAGTAAAATCGGTGTATTTGTCTAAAGGGGCTCCTGATGCAGAGGTAAATCCGATCAGAGCTCTGAGTTTAACAGCGTCGCCATGTTGTTTTGACGATAATAAAGTCACATTACTGCAATTTTAAGCGTCTATTTATAGAATAAATACTGTTTTAATATATAACATCAGACTGTCGGGTATGATTTAAGACCAGGATTTGTACAATTAAACTGAGTCGTGTTTAACAAGTTTTCTGCTCAGTGTACATTTGTAAATAAAACAGACAGACAGACTTACCGGCAAATCCATAAGTAAAAAAGACTGTACAGAGGAATAAGACCCGCATTTCCACTAAACTGGAGAATTAGTGGGGTTCATTTAAATGTTCCTTCTTCCAGGAAAACACTCTGGTTAGCTGAATATCTTCACCCCAGTGCGGATGTTCGGATTGTTCGGAAAAACGCATCTAAGAGAGAATGTGAGGAAAATGAAAGTCTGTATAAAACCCTCATAGTGCGGAATGAGACACATTTAGACTCCAAATTCTCTAAAACCCCTAAAATCTGATTTCTTCAAAGAGAGATCGGATTCCGACCTGTTGCTCCTGTGAATGAATCAGAAATCAGACAGGACCAATCAAATCCCCGAAATCTGTTGCCTTCAGCGTCACTGGTTTCTGGGCAGAACAGTGACGTACAAAAGTTACACAACCATTAAACCATCATTTCCTCAAAGTCACAAATACCTGAAAGATTTGGGTTGGTGCACCTTTCCCCCTTTTCCTTTCCTTTTTATCTGTAGAGTTATTGTCCACATTGAAAAGGGGACACACACACACACACACACACACACACACACACACACACACACACACAGTTGTGTGTATGAGACTTTTCCCATCTTAAGATATTGACCAGACATTATCTCATTGTCTTTGTCCCACACTCACTACAAACTGGTGCAAACTCACATGGAAATACAACCCAAAAAAGTTCATCATTCCTGATCTTTTATTCCCAATATTGCTTTTTTTTTTTAACAGTTTTTTGTATTATTATACATTTCGAGTTCTATCAAGTTCTATAAAGTTTTGCCATTTCAGCTGGTAGATTGTGTCTGAGTGAGAATAATACTCCTTTCCTAACTCATGAGGATGTTGTCAGAGTGTAAATGTGGTGGCTTCAGGATTTCATGCATTCATTTGAAACACATTTTGTTGTGAAGGGGAAGTGGTCACTCAGTGGTTAAGATGTTTGCTCCAAAGGTCATGAGTTCAAATCCCAGCGCCACTAACCTTCCACTACCGGGCCTTTGTGAAAATCCCAACACAGATCTTTAATAAAGATTCGCAATTTATTTATAATATATAGTTACAAACACATCACAATGTAAACATTCGAAATACAGTTATAGTAACGATAATCTTTTACACATCGACTGTAAACATGATCATAATTTGGTAAATAGTTTAGATACTGCACCCCAGGTCTCTTAACCTACATCAGTACCTGCTTTTCATAACACCCTTGTGGCTGATGAACAGAAATATCCATAAGCACACTCCAAAAATCTAGTGGAACATCTTCACAGAAGAGTGGAGGGAATTAGAAGAGCAAATTTGGACTAAATGTGGATTTGATGCTCAAAAAACACATACCGTACTTACGACCAGGTGACCCAATACCCAAAAAACAATCACAGCACCTGTTGATACCCGAGTCATCAGGACCTTTTTAGTTGGTTTCTGTTACAATGGAAAAACCTGATAAACCTGAGCACTGCTGCAAAATGTATCTGTGCATGTATGTGCATGAAGGAAACAAGTCATCGAGCTCCATTGTTTTGGTATCTGCTTAAAAACACCCTAAAGCAATTTACAAACTGGTGGTGTTGCTACTGTATTTACATGTGCAGAATATATCTGTAATGATGTGTTAATATACAACACAGTCATCGCTTTAGACTTTTACTCCATTTTAATAATATGTACAAAACATGTTTTTCCAGTGCACCATCAATAATGCCATTAATACACAATATAAATCACATTTCACCTTAGAAACATTTCTACAAAAATACTCTCAGTTGTAAGAAAAAGTTTCACATGACCACTGAAATAGTGGAGGGAAATGATTTTCTAGATCAGATGCCCAAACGCGGACCATGTCCCAGTCGATAGACTGAAAACTATGTTGCGTTATAAATGGGATTGTTTCTATGTTTAAAATCACAGTGAAATGACATTTATTTTACAGAGGAATACATTCTATTCTTTTATTTGTAAATATTACATAATCAATCGATTGTTTCAGGCCCTTCATAGCAGAAAATGTGTGAACCTTTGGTCTAGAGTGATGTTTTTCTGGATGATAATTCCAGTTCCCATTGGATCAATAAAAATACTGGTGTCAGAAAGCATGAAAGCTATAAATTGGCACTTCAGGTGGATATAATTCACTTAATTCTCAACACAGAACTTTAGCTTGGATGAGAATGAATCATTTAAGGTGAAGGAGCTTTTTCTAACACATACCTCAAAGCCTCAGAGGTAGTTTTAATACAAAAAAAACAAAAACGCTAATCCACAGAGTGTGTTAAAGGGTTTGTACTTGTCTGTAGCTCTAAATGCAAAAGTGTGTCCTTGCTTTTCTTTATCATCTTGCAGAGGTCTGACCATCCAATATATTTATGTTTGTGAAACAGGGGAGTGTCCTGGAACACAGATGATGGAGAGACAGTTATTATAAAGTCTGTGTGCTGTGTTTCATTCGCAGCATAAAACTAATCTCGAATTCACACTTAATTTTACTTCATCAATTAAACTTACAAAAACAAACAACAAGAATGAAAACAGTTCCTTCACTCACCAGTGTTCGTCCAACTAGGACATTTGGAACCTAAGATTGAAATGAAAAAAAATGTGATCATAAATAATACTGATAATTTGAGTTCATTTGAATATGACACAAACATTTACTTCAGGTATGAGTTTCTAGAATTAATTTAATTATTCGTTCATTTTAATATTAAAAAAAACATATGAATATTTAATAACCTCGAGAGTCTTTCACTTACAGAATTTGATCTTCTTCCTCTTCCAGACCAAAATTCCAACAATAACAATAAAAATGATAATGTGATTCCCGACAAGGAAACCAATCACTCCTTCTTGTGATCCTCCACCTGTTAAATCATCACAGAGTTTATTATCTGCTGATTCAGTAAATCAGTGTTCACTCTGGAAATGTGTAGATTTATAGGAAAGTGTTTCTCCGACCTTTTAGGGTTCGGCACTCGCTCACAGGAACAAGCACCAAATCCTTCTCCAAGCTGCTGTGCTCAATCACACAGGTGTAGTTGTGTTTCTGAAGCTCCTCAGTAGAGACTTCCAGGATGCTCCTCTTCTGGAAGCTTCCATCCAGATTGGGTAATGTCTTTCCTAAATCCTTATAAACATTCTGTCCATCTTTCAGCCAGGAGATATTCAGTGCTCTGGGGAAGAATCCTGTAGCATGACACACCACCTCTGAAGAAGACGAGGGTGTCTTGAACATGGACATTGTAGGAGGAACTGCAGAGACACACGGACACATTCATTCATTTATAAATGAGAAAAAGCGTTCAACGCAACTTTATTTTTAATAATAAGGTCACATGATACCTTTCCTCTCCACAGACTCTTTGCCATAAGACATGTATCGCTTTAACTGCTCACTACAATCATTCTCCAGGAAGGTCTTCCAGCCTTTAGCTTGACTCCCATCAGGATCCCACATCTTTCTGACGAGCTCGGCTTTATCATTCGCTGCAATCCAGGTTGCAGTTTTCAGCTCCAGACTCATCAAATCTTCTCCATTATAACCATAGCGATCGTATCCACTAGTGTTGCCGTCATCAACCTCACAGCCGTACATCCTCTGTAGAGTATGAACATCTACAGACGCACACACACATTACAGGATATAAAAATGTCATTATATAGTACTAAACAGAACGCGATCATTTTCCACGATCATGAAATAATGGAACCAAACCAAAAATATATACATTTTAAATGATTGAGAGAAATTCTGGGTTGAGGGCATCTACCAAATTCAACAGCTGTACAAAAAATGCGTATTTGTTCCTCCACACCTGTAATGTTAACAAACACTTTCAACAGTGTTTTGATGATTTTATTAAGTCCATCCTGGTGACCCTGAATATCCTGCTTCAAGCTCTTCCATAACTCTTCACGCTCAATCTTCTTTATCCAGTCCTCTGCTATCAGCATCCTGGTAGTGCTATTGTAGGACATGAACTGCTCTCCATCCAGTAGACCCACGGCATTGAACTCTGAGAAAGTGAGTTGTGGCTTTAACATGGTGTAGAGGTACTGCACCGAGTGTGTGACTGCAAAAGACAAGGATCAGCATCTAATCAGATTAAATACAGTAATAATTACAGTCACAGTGTTTCTGTTTCCTCTGTATAAATGACACGGTATGACCTGAGACGTTTAGATGAACATCTGTAATTTATATTGTGTTAATGTCCACTGTGTTGGCAAAAGTACATGGACACCTCATGCGCATTAACACCAAGTCAAGAGGCTTTTATTGTGATTTCTACTATACACAGTGGTACACAGTATAAACGAGACAACGTTCCTCCAGAACCCTGGTCTTCCTCGCCTTCACGTTGTTCTATACCTCGAACCAGGCGTCAAAGTCGTTCAGCGCATCTGGGTGGGAGGCGTCACGGTCACAAGCAGGTGATGTCGTCTTGTAGTTCGTGATCGCCTGGATGCCCTGCCACATGCGCCGGGGGTCTCCACTGTCCTGGAAGTGGACCTTGCTGTTTTTAAGTCCCCTGATCTGAACACACACACATTTGCAGTCATCCACGGCTTCTGGTTGGAGCGTGTAGTGATGGTCTTGGAGATGGTCACGTCGTCAACGCACTTGTTGATGTAGCTGGTCACTGTTGATGTGTAATTCTCCCTAAACATGTTCCAGAACCGGTCTGTATGCTGGAAGTAGCATAACAGAACTGTGGTCTGAGTAACCGAGGTGGGGGCGGGGCTTCGCACGATAGTGGGCGGGGCTGTTTGTGTAAACAAGATCCAGCGTGTTCGCTAGTCTCGTAGCAAAGTCCACATGCTGATGGAGTTTAGGAAGCACAGTCCTGAGATTTACATGGTTAAAATCTCGGGCGATAATAAACATGAACATCCTGCAGGTGCGCCGTAGAGTTCACACAGTGCCTCATTAGCATTAGCGCTGGAGGAATGTTCACTCCGACAATGTAAACAGTGGTAAATTCCTGTAGTAAATAAAATGGTCTGCATATAACAGTCACAACTCCACTAGTGTGAGACACACACAGAGTTCTTGCACCTTTCCGTGTTGATAGAAACACGCCACCACCGCGAGTCTCACCGCATAGAGCTGCGTTTCTGTCGGCCAGCTGGATGGCGGTGTGTCGCTGAGCCACATCTTCGTGAAAACACGGGAATAAAAACTCCGCGTGGGCCGCTGGAGTCAGATGTAATCCAGTTTATTGTCCAGTGAGCAGGCGTTAGAAAGGAGAGCCGGCCGGCTAGGGTTAGCATTTAGCCTAGCACAGACACCCGGCCGCTCGCCCCGCTTCCGACGTCCCCTCTCCCGGCCACTGACATCAGGTGACACCGAGGGCTGGGGGCCTGGTTATTATTACTTCATCATGCAGATTAGTGGTTACATAATTCCTGTACCGTAACATCGTCTGGTGGTCGTACACATGAACACAGCTGACTCTGGTTCCTATGTTGTAAAAAGTCGGGTTAAATATGGTGAAAGCACCATGTTTGGATCCGCTACTGCGCGCCGCCATCTTGGATACGAAGCTGCTCTTCTCTGCTCTTTAAATCTATTCTGGAAAAAACTTGTGCAAACTGGTGTTGGGACTCAGCAACATGATGGTCACTGAGGCTCATCCTAATGAGATAATTCATCCTTAAAATGTTCATTAGAGCTGAAGTTAAAGTCTGGGTCAGTCCTAATTCTTCCACACAATCATTGATTTGTACACAAGGACAAATAAAAACAAGGTCTGATGATCAGGTGTCCACAAACTTTTGGCATGACAGTCTATGTAACCGTTTAAAAATCATGCTCTTAGTAAAGGTGTGTTTACACATACAAAACATCTTCTGAATGCCACTTGATGGTGCATGTTTATTCTACATTTCCAGCACAAATCGATTCATTTAACCATTTTAAAATGTACCGTTTTGCACTAAAAGGTCGTGTTTCCAACCAGAAAATGAACTTCAACAGTTTGGATATTTCACTTCACTTTAAAACATGACCATAACCCTGCAGAACAGTTATAATCCATTCAACCAACCCAATATACAAACTACGGAGCTCACCTGCAGATCCCTGAAGACCACACAATGTAAATAATAGGAATAAGATGTTCATCAGGCTGGTCAGGTTCATACTGCAGTGTAGAGCTTCTATTTTCAGGAACCAGATGGATAACTTTTATTGAAGGCAAAATCTTATCTTCAAACTTCCTTTATCTGATCATCTCCAGCAAGCTTCAGTGTTTCCAGGCTCATTGTGTAGCACCCGTCCAAATGAAGAAAATAATAATTAGAAGAATAATTCGAGTAATTAATGATGACAATTAATATATCTCAACCCTGAACCCTGTCAGATCCATGTTTGCTTTCTCCGAGGAGATCATTCTGTCCCACTCCCCGTACGAGTGAGTGAAAATAGAAAGTAAAAAAAAAAAAGTATCTGGAAATTTCCATCAGCATCATTTGTTTCTAGGCAGAATTATTGAGAGCAGAAGTGGATGGAGGCGTGACAAAGCATTGAGTCATAAAAGCACAATTTCCCTGAAATCACAGATTACTGACAAACTGTATATATCAGTTTTAGCTTTTATTTTCCTTTTTTTCAGCAGAATTATTGTACAATTATTGTAAAATTGGATATAATAACCTCATCACCTGCAATGAGAAACAGTAGGATATAAAGGATATTTAGAGACACACACATATCCATATATTTGTGTGTATGACCATTTTTCTTCGAGATATAAATAAATAAACATAAAAGAGACGAGTTTAAAAGTTTCAATGCAATGCATGTTTAATCTCGAACATAAAATAAAAAATTGAAAAATATTTTTAATTAAAGCACCACACATGACAAACACCTTCGGGTTTTTATGATTTTTTTTTATTAGCCTAAATTGTAACAATTAATAATCTGCGGGAGGGCGGGACTTGCGCTATTTTTGCATCACAGTGAAGCCCCCTACTACTAATCACAACCGAGAAAAATTCTAGATTTACACAAGCATGTTATTATATAAAATTTGCACGTCAGTAGCTTTTGGACATCAACAGCTTCGTACTGGTGCCAGATACAGTATCAGAAAAGGAGTTTATGTGAGTCTGACAGACATATGAGCCGCAGATGCTACCACCACATTGCTAAGCTAATTTCTGATATACAACATGCGTATAAACATATTGAAGATCCTTAATTTGTCCACGTCCCTTGGTTTTTCTAGAGAGCTGCTTTACAGGTCCGTAATTCACAGAGTCATGGTCCTGTAATGACACAGATATTGATTGGCTGTTTGTGGTTAATGGTACAATATAAATATGTTGAACTGGAGAAGAAAATGTTCAACTGAGAAATATAACATAAAATTGCACCAGGAATGAACCAAAACAGTTTTATAATAATAGATTTTTTGCACAACACCCCATAAAACATACCCCATACATTATACACTATACCCCAAACTTGATAAACAATACATTATACCTCAGACCCCATACCCCAGATCCCATACACTATACCCCAGACCCCATACACCATACACTAAACCCCATACCATACACCATACACTATACCCCATACATTATACACTATACCCCAAACTTGATAAACAATACATTATACCTCAGACCCCATACCCCAGATCCCATACACTATACCCCATACCCATACACCATACACTAAACCCCAGACCCCAGACACCATACACTATACCTCATACCCCATACACATACACCATACACTATACCCCAGACCCCGTACACCATACACTATACCCCATACCCATACACATACACCATACACTATACCCCAGACCCCATACACTATACACTATACCCCAGACCCCATACACATACACCATACAATATACCCCAGACCCCGTACACCATACACTATACCCCATACACATACACCATACACTATACCCCAGACCCCATACACATACACTATACCCCAGACCCCATACACATACACCATACACTATACCCCATACCCCATACACTATACACTATACACTATACACTATACACTATACCCCATACACATACACTATACACTATACCCCATACACCATACACTATACCCCATACCCCATACACTATACACTATACCCCATACCCCATACACCATACACTATACCCCAGACCCCGTACACCATACACTATACCCCAGACCCCAGACACCATACACTATACCCCATACACCATACAATAAACCCCAGACCCCGTACACCATACACTATACCCCATACCCATACACATACACCATACACTATACCCCAGACCCCATACACTATACACTATACCCCAGACCCCATACACATACACCATACAATATACCCCAGACCCCGTACACCATACACTATACCCCATACACATACACCATACACTATACCCCAGACCCCATACACATACACTATACCCCAGACCCCATACACATACACCATACACTATACACTATACCCCATACCCATACACATACACTATACCTATACACTATACCCCATACACATACACTATACACTATACCCCATACACCATACACTATACCCCATACCCATACACTATACACTATACCCCATACCCATACACCATACACTATACCCCAGACCCCGTACACCATACACTATACCCCAGACCCCAGACACCATACACTATACCCCATACACCATACAATAAACCCCAGACCCCGTACACCATACACTATACCCCATACCCATACACATACACCATACACTATACCCCAGACCCCGTACACCATACACTATACTCCATACCCCATACACTATACACTATACCCCATACACTATACACCATACACTATACTATACACTATACCCCATACACTATACCCCATACACTATACCCCATACACTATACCCCATACCCATACACAATAACTCATACACCATACCCCATACACCATACACTATACACCATACACTATACCCCATACACTATACACTATACCATACACTATACCCTATACACTATACACTATACCCCATACACTAGAAACCATACACTATACCCCATACACTATACCCCATACACTATACCCCATACCCATACACTATAACTCATACACCATACCCCATACACCATACACTATAAACCATACACTATACCCCATACACTATACCCCATACACTATACCCCATACACTATACACCATACCCCATACACTATACCCCATACCCATACACTATAACTCATACACCATACCCCATACACCATACACTATACACCATACACTATACCCCATACACTATACCCCATACACTATACACCATACCCCATACACTATACCCCATACCCATACACTATAACTCATACACCATACCCTATACACCATACACTATACACCATACACTATACCCCAGACCCCATACATCATATCCTCTGTCACATATATATACACAATACAACATACAAAATTACACCACACACCATACAACATACACAAAACACCAGACCCCTATTCACTACACACCATTAAACAATCAAAATAACAAAAACTTCCCACCCAACCACGACCATCCACCCACCCACACACACGCACGCACACGCACACACACACACACACACACAAAACTACATGTCTTCGGCATCTACATAATTCTACATTACATTCAAGTAAAAGTAACAAAGCAGAGCTAAACTGTGTACATTCAAAACTTTCTTATACAGCAATATGCAAAATTATTGGCACCTATATTAAATATGAACAAATAAGGCTATAGATTTAATGAAGGAAAGAAACACAAGAAAAGAAAAGTATACAAGAAAAGTATAAATACAAATACTCTAAACAAACTCTCTGTCATATATATATATATATGACAGAGAGTTTGTTTATAGAATTTGTATTGATACTTTTCTTGTATACTTTTCTTGTGTTTTTATTTTATATATATATATATATATATATATATATATATATATATATATATATATATATATATATATATAATTTATTATTATTATTATTATTATTATTATTATATTATATATTAACAAAGGGGGCCAATAATTCTGCAAATCACTGTGTCTACTTACTTGGACACATTTGTTGATTTACCTGATCTGTGTCAGCATTATCAACTAAAACAGAAAATAAAACAAAAAACCCCAGAAAAGTTTTAGATTAGCTTTTGTGTTTATATTTATAGTATTTACATGTATATAATATTTAAATGAATTGTTATTAATATAAGTATCAAATAAATATATATTATTATACAACAAATAAATAAAGAACTACAATTATTATTATTATTATTATTATTATTATAAAATTATTTATTAAACATTTTTTTAAATTTATTTGTTTGTTTGTTTGTTTGTTTATAATTTAGAGTGATGTTTTAGCTACCTGTGTTTTTATGCTTCACTGCGATGATGATCAGGACAATGAGAAGAATCACAACCACTGCACCGAACACCACGTTCAGTATGAAGAACACAGCAGAAGAAACTGAATCTCGGGCAGCAGAAGGTAAAATGTCTACAGCTGAAAACACAGAATTATGGCTGAATATTAGAGCTACATGTGGTGATTCAGCTGCACTAAAGAACGGATGAATAACGAACCTTGCGCTTGGTCTCCTGAGACGTTGTGAAGCGTTTCATTTCCCTCTGAAACATGTAAAGTTTTTTACACGCTTTCACATAAACTGTTGATAAAAAGGTATTTGCATGGAGCACCCTTACCTTTCACCCTCAGGTAACTCGAATGGCCGAAGGAAATGTGGTTCAGTTGCATGTAGCTGCAGTAATACAGTCCGGTATCAGACTCGTTCACTGCAGCGATGGTCAGAGACGTGTTCTTGCCATCAACAGAAATCTTTAAGCGCTCATTTTCAGTAATGAAGTAACAGTTGTTTGGTGGTCCCGAGGTCTTAAAATGTTTGCACCCGATGAGACGTGGTGCCGAAGTGGCGCTTAATGAAGAAGCAGTGAGGTTCTGGTAGAACCAGAAGATGTATCCTGCATGATCCAGCTCATGGTGGCACCAAACCGTGACACTATCTCCAGGTTCTGCTTCGAAAGTTGAAGAGCACAGAGTCTCTGAGAGCAAACCTGCGACCCATAAAGCAACAATCTGCTCATTTCCATCATATACTCTCCATTTTAATGTAATTATTACTATAATGTGAAGGTTACCTGTGGCCTCAGCCATGTTACATGTATTGCCAAAAAACAAAACAAAAATCTATTCAATCTATTCTATAACTGTTGAGTAAAAAAGTCCATTGGTGTCGTTCACACTTACCCGTCACAAAGATAAACAACAGCATGATCTCGAACCGTGCAGTACGCCTGGTGCTCGGGTGAGAATCAGAGAGGAAATGGCCATCTGGAGAGCTGAATGATGATGTTTTTCTGTGTGCAGGGTGTGAGGGTGAGAAGAACAGGTTGTTACTGAACTGCACACCTTCCTGATGATGTTTTATTATCGCCAGCATCAGGATTTAATGTTTATTTTACAAACAGACAATTAATTTACCTCAGAATATAATGAAAACTGAACTCACCTGCTATGATTTTTCAATTCCACACTGAACATTTCTGATTTACAGAAGAACTCAGGTCATTGTTCCGGAATGATAGTTTGTCAGGACATAAGTATCCTGCTGTCTTCACAAAAAATAAATAAAAAAATGAAAACACCACTATGTAATGCTAAAACAAATAAAAAAACGCACGATCTGTTCAACAGTTCAATACATTGAGTTAACATCAATTTCATCACCGTGATCATTCAGGACTCAACGATGTCCTGTTTATGCAGATTTAAAGACTTTATAGCTTTAATAATGATGACTGTCATGTAGAGTTTTATACAAACTGACCTGCAAATGCAAAAAGGATTCTCAGATTCAGTTCTTTTGATTTGTTTGCATGTTTTTGGGCAATAAAAAAAAACTCTTTGTGTTATTTTGCAGCAGGGAAAAAAAAAAAGCGAGGTGAACATTTTTTTTTGTGGTTTGAAAACGAGCCGTGCAGTTTCGCAGAAATGGAAATGTACAAATGCCATATGTGAGTTAGATGCGACTGATTGTGGTTTGAGCCCTAGCTGACTTTTAAAAGGCTGAGAAGCTCCAAAGCTGACCAGCAAAAAAAAAAGTACAAAACCAAATTACTAAAGCCCTCGCACAATTTTATGTCATTTTGTTTTTGGATCCTATGTTTTATTTTTAAACATATCTTTCAAAATATCAGTGATTTAAGATCAGTTGATGAAAAAAAGGGGCCTAAGATATGTATCTGATCCTCATCATAGGATTGTTTTCGGGTCATTGGGTGGGATTTGAAATAATCAATTGTTTTCATTGCATAAAAGCATCAAACCTGATTTCCGCCGGAAATGATGAAATTTTGGTCCAGAATATAAAAGGACTTATTGAAGTGTATCACTCTGGCGTGCAGTTGTTGGAGATGTATGGATTATCTGAACACGACTGGAACTTTTATTTTTGAACATAATTTGTGGTGTGAGATGCTGCTAAAGGAGAAACAAAGTAAAAAAATGAAGTAAGAGGAAAAGAACTTGTGTGCTTTGGGGCTCCATAGAATAAATGTCATGTTTAGACCACAGCTTTCACACCATCAGCATGTTTATACAGTAGCTGAGGAAATACATTCTCTGCAAACCCTCATCTAAGATTTGTAATGTACTTTGGTTGTGTTTCTGGACTTACAATAATTATAGCATTTCAAACACATCAAGCAACACAAAGATATACAGAGTACCGCAATGTGAACATATAATTAAATAAATAAATACAGATAGTTTTGACCAGCGCTTGATATCGAAGCCACTGAAGGCCCAGCAGGTGCACAAAATGCAACTCGCCCACACATTCAGATGAAGTTATCAACAGGAAACAACTTTCAGGCTAACTATCAGGCCCTGAATGAACAATAGCGCTGCAGGGACATCTCACTCTCTCACTATTAATCTGAATATCAGACAGGAAACCTCTTCATAAGACCGAGTAAATGATTAGACTGAACTGATAAACTCAGATAAAAACGAATAAAGCATTTCCACAAAAGCAAACCAACCTTCATGTGTGCCATAGGGGAAAAAAATAAGTGTACATTATACTTGTAGGACCAAGAAAACAACCACTTAAAAGCGCTGCTGTAGACGTTGTAGATAAGAATTCAAAATATTAAAAAAATGGCCTTATAACCCCTCCCAGATTCAAGAGTGCACTTCTGACATGATGCAACTGATCTAGACATGTTTTTGGGGACAAAGATAAATGTTCCAGACAATATTACAAAGAGCAATTTATTATTTATACAAAGAGACTTTCACATTATTACTCTGAATGACAAACGTTTATAGTATATAATATATATATAGTGATACAGAGATTTTATAGTAAAAAAGTAAATAAAAAGGAGGAAGAAATGTGCCGAATCCAGGAAGTGATTATAGGGTAATGTTATATACTATACGTGACCCTGTTACTGCTGCGTTATTGACTGACAGAAGAAGATATGTAGGAAAACTCCATTTCATCATCCATCCTCCTGAGGATCTTTTCAGAAACCTGTAGAGCAGAAAAGAACACTGTTCAGTTAAACTGCATATATTTATATATTCGATTATGTTAACTCTGATGAACTACAGTCAGGAAGATCAGATTTAAATAATCTTATAATAATAATAATAATAATAATAATAATAATAATAATAATAATAATAATAATATTTCTGATTTCTGATATTTATCTATAATATGATAACTAGAACAACAAAATAATAATAATCTGCACACCAGTGGATCCTTTTCGTCCATTTGATCCTCCATCTGATCCTCCATCTGATCCTCCATCTGATAAATCAATACTTTATTATCTGCTGCATCAGTAAATCAGTGTTCACTCTGTAAATGTGTAGATTTATAGGAAAGTGTTTCTCCGACCTCTCAGGATTCGTCTCTCGCTCACAGGCAGCACTAAATCCTTCTCCAAGCTGCTGTGCTCAATCACACAGGTGTAGGTGTGTTTCTGCAGCTCCTCAGCTGAGACTTTCAGAATGCATCTCTTCTGGAAGCTTCCATCCTGGTTGGGTAACGTCTCTCTGAGCTCCACGTCTTCATACACATCCTGTCCGTCCTTCTGCCAGGAGATCAGCAGTGCTTTGGGGAAGAAACCTGTAGCATGACACACCACCTCTGGAGAGGATGAGTGTTGCTGGAACACAGACCCTTTAGGAGGAACTACAGACATACAAACACAAATATATATGTTTTAATGTCTCAGATATTAAAGGAACCTGTGTTTTTTTTTTGCCAAGAAACACAAGGAATGGTCATTAGACCAGTGGAAAATTGTCCTTTGGTCTAAAGAGTCTAAATTTTGGATTTGATGGTGTGTGTGTGTGTGTGTGTGTGTGTGTGTGTGTGTGTGTGTGTGTAGATACAGTTAGAGTAAAAAACCCATCACACACATTACCTTTCCTCTTTAGAATTTCCCGGCCGTAAGACACAAACTTCTTTAACCAGTTGATACACTCCACTTCCAAGTATTTCTTCCTGTTTTTAGCCTCATCTCCTGTAGCATCCCACTGATGTTTGGAGATCACAGCCGGAGGTGAAACTGCAATCCAGGTTAGCGTTTTCAAATCCAAAGCAAGGAGATCTTCATTATCATAACCGTAATGATCATATCCTCTAATGGTGTTATCATCACCGAGCTCACAGCCGTACATCCACTGCAGTGTATGAACTCCTGCCGTGACACACACACACACACACACACACACACACACACACACACACACACACACACACACACACAACACGAAATATCACAACCTCACACTCACTCAACCTTAACCATTGAACCTTTTCTGACATTGATCAGTAAAAGCTTGGAAGGTGTTTATCTTTACCATCACTGTGATTAAAGCGGTTCATGAATGTAAACAAGAACATTTTCAGCTCCTCCTGATGATACATCATCTTCTGTGTCTCTCTGCTCCAGTAATCTGGATCATCATCTTTGACCTTCTGGATCCACTCTGTCTTTGGGATCATCTTCCTGATGTTGCTGTCAAAGTACACTATCTTCTCTCCATCCACCAGACCCACAGCGGAGATCTCTGGGAAGTTTATTCCTGGTGTGACTGCAGTATAGAAATACTGCAGAGTGTGTGTTCCTGTAATGGAAAGAGCAGCTTTGTAATAGATCCCACAGCATTTTAGCTTCAAATCCTAATCAATGCAGTACAAATGGAAAAACTATGACTTTTTAAGTATCTTCAACAATGACCAAACCATTGTTCAGAAAAATCCTATGTGGTTCTTCCCCAAATTGTTGGAGGCACACAATTGTACAGGACATCTCTGGAGGTGGAGCATGAAATTCTCCCTTCAACTAAAGTAGGAGGCTCAAACTTGTTCCAGCACAACCCTCTGGAATCCCATAGCAACCACCCAGCAATACCATAGCAACCACCTAGAAAACCATAATGACCACACAGTAATCCCATAGCCACCACCTGGAATCCCATAGCAACCACCCGGCAGCTCCCTAACAACCACATGGAACAGATATGATCAGTCATTACAACCTTGTGACAACCAAATAGCAACATCTTGGAAAAAACACTTGGAATAATATATTCTCATAATGAATATATCAAAATGTAACTTTTAGCAAATTTTAACCTTAAATTCATTCAGCATTTAAAAAATAAAAATAAAATCTGTAACTATAGAACATTAAAATCTCCCTCTTTATCTCTGATGCACTACAGTCAGGAAGATCAGATTTGATGGTTTATAATATTTCTGATTTATTCTCTATAATAAGATAACTAGAACAACAAAATAATAGTAATCTGCACACCAGTGGATCCTTTTCCTCCATCTGATCCTCCATCTGATCCTCCATCTGATCCTCCACCTGATCCTCCATCTGTTAAATCATCACAGAGTGTTTATTATCTGCTGCATCAGTAAATCAGTGTTCACTCTGTAAATGTGTAGATTTATAGGAAAGTGTTTCTCCGACCTCTCAGGATTCGTCTCTCGCTCACAGACAGCACTAAATCCTTCTCCAAGCTGCTGTGCTCAATCACACAGGTGTAGGTGTGTTTCTGCAGCTCCTCAGCTGAGACTTTCAGAATGCATCTCTTCTGGAAGCTTCCATCCTGGTTGGGTAACGTCTCTCTGAGATCCACGTCTTCATACATGTCCTTTCCGTCCTTCTGCCAGGAGATCAGCAGTGCTTTGGGGAAGAAACCTGTAGCATGACACACCACCTCTGGAGAGGATGAGTGTTGCTGGAACACAGACACTGTAGGAGGAACTACAGACACACAGAAACATACATTTTATTCAAGATTTATTTATTTATAAATGAGAAAATAAACTTTGTATTCATTGCTGGAGGTGATCTGGTCTTTCCTCAAAACAATTATGAGAAATGTAGGAGATCAGCATGTCTTTCCATAAAAGAGTAAAAATATGAATAAATGTGTGAAAGGTCTGTGTGATGTAGAAGGTTATAAAGATGGAGGTTTACACATTAAAGACTGCAGCAGACACACAGACTACAGAAGAAGACTACAGACACACAGACACACACAAACACAAATATATATGTTTAAATGTCTCAGATATTAAAGGAACCTGTGCCTCAGTTGGTCTCACTCCAGAAGAACAACATGCAGAAAAAATTTAGTTTTTTCCAAGAAACACAAGGAATGGTCATTAGACCAGTGGGAAACTGTCCTTTGGTCTAAAGAGTCTACATTTGAGATTCGATGGTGTGTGTGTGTGTGTGTGTGTGTGTGTGTGTGTGTGTGGCAGATACAGTTAGAGTAAAAAAACTCATCACACACTTTACCTTTCCTCTTCAGAGTCTCCCGGCCATAAGACACAAACTTCTTTAACCAGTTGATACACTCCACTTCCAAGTATCTCTTCCTGTTTTTAGCCTCATCTCCTGTAGCCTCCCACTGATGTTTGGAGATCACAGCCGGAGGTGAAACTGCAATCCAGGTTAGCGTTTTCAAATCCAAAGCAAGGAGATCTTCATTATCATAACCGTAATGATCATATCCTCTAATGGTGTTATCATCACCGAGCTCACAGCCGTACATCCACTGCAGTGTATGAACTCCTGCCGTGACACACACACACAAACACACACACACACACACACACACACACACACACACACACACACACACACACACAACACCAAATATCACAACCTCACAGTCACTCAACCTTAACCATTGAACCTTTTCTGACATTTACAGTGAGGAAAATAAGTATTTGAACACCCTGCTATTTTGCAAGTTCTCCCACTTAGAAATCATGGAGGGTCTGAAATTGTCATCGTAGGTGCATGTCCACTGTGAGAGACATAATCTAAAATACAAAAAATCCAGAAATCACAATATATGATTTTTAAACTATTTATTTGTATGATACAGCTGCAAATAAGTATTTTAAACTAAACACCTGTCTATCAGCTAGAATTCTGACCCTCAAAGACCTGTTAGTCTGCCTTTAAAATGTCCTCCACTACATTTATTATCCTAAATTAGATGCACCTGTTTGAGGTCGTTAGCTGCATAAAGACACCTGTCCACCCCATACAATCAGTAAGAATCCAACTACTAACATGGCCAAGACCAAAGAGCTGTCCAAAGACACTAGAGACAAAATTGTACACCTCCACAAGGCTGGAAAGGGCTACGGGGAAATTGCCAAGCAGCTTGGTGAAAAAAGGTCCACTGTTGGAGCAATCATTAGAAAATGGAAGATGCTAAACATGACTGTCAATCTCCATCGGACTGGGGCTCCATGCAAGATCTCACCTCGTGGGGTCTCAATGATCCTAAGGATGGTGAGAAATCAGCCCAGAACTACACCGGAGGAGCTGGTCAATGACCTGAAAAGAGCTGGGACCACCGTTTCCAAGGTTACTGTTGGTAATACACTAAGACGTCATGATTTGAAATCGTGCATGGCACGGAAGGTTCCCCTGCTTAAACCAGCACATGTCCAGGCACGTCTTAAGTTTGCCAATGACCGTTTCGATGATCCAGAGGAGTCATAGAAGAAAGTCATGTGGTCAGATGAGACCAAAATAGAACTTTTGGGTCATAATTCCACTAAACGTGTTTGGATGAAGAAGAATGATGATTTCCATCCCAAGAACACCATCCCTACTGTGAAACATGGGGGCGGTAGCATCATGCTTTGGGGGTGTTTTTCTGCACATGGGACAGGGCGACTGCACTGTATTAAGGAGAGGATGACCGGGGCCATGTATTGCGAGATTTTAGGGAACAACCTCCTTCCCTCAGTTAGAGCATTGAAGATGGGTCGAGGCTGGGTCTTCCAACATGACAATGACCCGAAGCACACAGCCAGGATAACCAAGGAGTGGCTCTGTAAGAAGCATATCAAGGTTCTGGCGTGGCCTAACCAGTCTCCAGACCTAAACCCAATAGAGAATCTTTGGAGGGAGCTCAAACTCCGTGTTTCTCAGCAACAGGCCAGAAACCTGACTGATCTAGAGAAGATCTGTTTGGAGGAGTGGGCCAAAATCCCTCTTGCAGTGTGTGCAAACCTGGTGAAAAACTACAGGAAACGTTTGACCTCTGTAATTGCAAACAAAGGCTCCTGTACCAAATATTAACATTGACTTTCTCAGTTGTTCAAATACTTATTTGCAGCTGTATCATACAAATAAAGAGTTACAAAATCATACATTGTGATTTCTGGATTTTTTTTTAGATTATGTCTCTCACAGTGGACATGCACCTACGATGACAATTTCAGACCCCTCCATGATTTCTAAGTGGGAGAACTTGCAAAATAGCAGGGTGTTTAAATACTTATTTTCCTCACTGTATCAGTAAAAGCTTGGAAGGTGTTTATCTTTACCATCACTGTGATTAAAGCGGTTCATGAATGTAAACAAGAAGATTTTCAGCTCCTCCTGATGATACATCATCTTCTGTGTCTCTCTGCTCCAGTAATCTGGATCATCATCTTGGACCTTCTGGATCCACTCTGTCTTTGGGATCATCTTCCTGATGTTGCTGTCAAAGTACACTATCTTCTCTCCATCCACCTGACCCACAACGGAGATCTCTGGGAAGTTTATTCCTGGTGTGACTGCAGTATAGAAATACTGCAGAGTGTGTGTTCCTGTAATGGAAAAAGCAGCTTTTTAATAGATCACACAGCATTTTAGCTTCAAATCCTAATCAATGCAGTACAAATGGACAAACTATGACTTTTTAAAGATCTTCAACAATGACCAAACCATTGTTCGGAAAAGTCCTATGTGGTTCTTCCCCAAATTGTTGGAGGCACACAATTGTACAGGACATCTCTGGAGGTGGAGCACGATATTCTCTCTTCAACTAATGTAGGAGGCTCAGACTTGTTCAAGCATGACAATGCCCATGTTACACAAATCCAGCTCCATGAAGATCTGCTGTACATGGGGTTGAAGTGGGAGATCTTCTGCTATATAGCACTAATTACTAAATCCCTTGTATGAACACAAATCTCCACAAAATATAATGGAACACCTTCCCAGAAGAAGTGGCTCTTATTTTTACCAGGACATCGAGACTAAATGTGGAATGAGATGTTGGAGAAGCACGTATCAATCTAATGCTCAATGCTCCACAAAGTTCTGTCAGTGTAGTGTAAATGATGGAAATACACAAAGCAAAGTAGTTTATTGTGTTGGAGAATAATCCTACCTGCAGATGCCTGGAAGAAAGGACAGGTGAGAAAGAACAGGACTTCGAAGAGGAAAGATTTGGACTCCATTTCTGCAGAAATTGTAACTTCTCTGTCTTGTTTAATAAGTGCAGAGGAAACGTGGGCGTGATGATTTAGACATTTAGGATTTTAAAGAAAAGAGGAACTAAAACTGTCGCCCCAATGGAAAGTGCACCAGGAGAGACAGATAGCTACAGTGGTCTGATTGGTGGAAGGAAACAAGCATTAACCAATGAAAAACCATTCATGAAGAGAGCATGCCATGCCTGCATGAACTAGACTAAATATAAAAGTAGAAATAATGTTCAGAACTCACTATTACCAGTCTATCTGATGGTTTTGCTCATTTTTTCTCTGCATAATAAAAATTTCTACAGAACAGTTTTGCAGCTTTTATCCCCCACAGATCTTCTTTCTGCTACTGTTTTAACAATGTCTGGGCTTCGGAAATCTTTGCAAAAACGGCAATTGTGATTGTTATTTCAGATCCAGGATCATTAATAGGCACAAGACAGGAACAGAAACCATTTTAATCTACAAACACAAGAGACATACAGTAACATTGCTGTTTACAGCAACTTCTCTTTAGGGTTCAACGAGAAACATCTCACAGTTTCGATTATCGATGTTTGCTCACAAACTTTTCGCCTTCTATGTTTTATTTTTCTATACATGGCTGGGAACTGATTTTACAGTTCCCACGTTTTTAATGGAGATGCAAAAAAAAATATATATCAGCAGAGATATCGATCCTATTTAGCAATTAGCTGCTTGAGCTTTTGGGCACCATTTGGATTAAGATCTGGATTTTTTCTATAGGACTGCACTCACTGGTCCATCCTTAATGGTTAATGCAGACAATGAGGTCCAACTACTAAAACTCTTGCAGCCTAATCACCATTTGTGTTTACATATGTAAACACTCTTGCATCGACCTGGAATATCATAGCAACCATGTAGCAACACCTCAGCAATTATTTGGGTTAGCATAGCAGCCACCTGAATACTATAGCAACCACCTATAAACCTCCTGGAATAGCATAGCAGCCACCTAGCAACCCCCTGGAATACCATAGCAACCACCCAGCAATCCCATAATCACCAACTGGAATGGATGGAACAGATATGATCAGTCATTACAACCTCGTGACAACCAACTAGCAACATCTTAGAGAAAACACTTGGAATAATATATTTTCATAATTAATATATCAAAATGTAACTTTTAATAAACTTTAACCTTAAATTTATTCAGCATTTTATATATATATATATATAAAAAAAAGAAAAAGCAAACAGGAAGCTTCAGGCGTTTCATTTCCAATTCCTCAAAAACACCAGAGTGAAACCTTGAGGTTAAAATAACATCTCCTTTCCAGATATTGTCTCCATTCTCAGATACACTATATTTCCAAGAGTATTGGGTCACCTGCTCTTTCCTGCTGTGGTTCTTTTCCAAACTGTTACCACAAATCTGGAGGCACTCAATCATACAGGATGTCTTTAGATGCAACTAAATAAAATGTAACCCTTTACTTGAACTTGGAAACTCAAACCTGTTCCAGCATGGCAATATATATATATATATATATATATATATATATATATATATATATATATATATATATATATATATATATATATAAATCCTTCTCTGCTGTCCTAAACACTATCACAAGCACTGACCTACATTTACAACCTCAATTCTAATATTTGCTATGAAATGAAGAGAATAAACAGTTGGGAATAAATTAATAAAATTTTATTAAACAAATATTAGAATTTAGGTTGTAAATGTAGGTCAGTGCTTCTGTGTGTTTAGGCAGCAGAGACGGCTTTGCTGGTCCTGACCACCCACCACTGATATATATAGTATATATAGGTGTGTGAGTAAGTGTGTGTGTGTGTGTGTGTGTGTGTGTGTGTGTGTGTGTGTGTGTGTGTTGTCAGTCAATTAGATATAAAATTGAAGTGATGTGCAAAGAAAATAGAAGATTTGACATAAAAACTGATCTACTTCAGATCTAAATTGTGATCAAGAAGCCCAAGCCAGTTTTGATCCCCTGGAAGATAATACACTTCAACCTTCATCATTCCACCGTAAACATTCCATATTTATTTCTTAGAATTGACTGGTTTGGGTTGTGTTCCTCAACACTTTAATTATTAAATCACATCAAACATCATATACCACAAGCAGACTAAAGGAATATTCTGGATGCTTCTCTCAGCTCCAGCCTGAGTGAACTATCATGAGGAGGTGTTTGTGATAGAACCACAGAAGAAGAGTAAAATCTAACACTAAGAGATGTTGCTCAACGCCTCAGAGGATTTAACACTAAAAAAGGACACTGTTGCTAATCTGGAATCTGTTTAATGGGGATTATGACTGAATAATTGAAATAAATCAGTCGCCTTGATTACGTCATTGCGGTGTTTCACAGCAGTTGCGGAGCTGAAGATTTCCTTTGGCGCGCGCTGCCCGATATCACTCGCTGATTGGTGGAATTTTCTGTACAGAATCATGGGTAATGTAGTTTTTCCACATTTTGTGTTTTAAGTTGAATTAAAGTGAACAAATGGGTTAAACAAAAGTATATACAAGTAACTCAACCTCTGGGCTCACAACAGGCCTGTCTTCAGTACAGTTATTGTTAAAAATATTTTTTACTCAGAAGAAAATGAGTAAAAAACAGAAAACGTAGCAACTGTGTTTGAGGCTCGTTGTCAGGACAACCAGCGCGTCGCCGCGAAGACAAGGACAGGTCGCGCGCGCTCGGGCTACTTTCATTAAATGCATCAAATGTCCAAAAACATGTGAAAAACACAAATTATTATTATTATTATTATTATTATTATTAATGATATTATTATTATTGCTATTATTATTATTATTGTTTTTGTTATTATTGCTATTATTATTATTATTATTATTATTACTATTGTTGTTGTTTTTATTATTATATATATTATATATATATTATTATTATTATATTATTATTATTATTATTATTATTATTATTGCTATTATTATTATTATTATTATTATTACTATTGTTGTTGTTTTTATTATTATATATATTATATATATATTATTATATTATTATATTGCCCTCTTGTGGTGTGGCAGGAAATGTTCATGATAGATGAGAAAGTGTGAGACATGGTGGGACAGCAGGATATAAAGAGCAGGGGATTGGTCTCCTCATGCTGGAGATATCTGGGAAAATATAAATGTTAAGAGAAAGCATGAACATGGTAAATAACTTTAATACTTGTATCATGTGTATTTTCTTTTCATCAGTGTTTCATCTGAAACTATATAGATTATGTGTAATGGTTCTGAGAAAAGATGAAGCTGTCAATAATAGTGATCTTGAAGAAAGATGATAAATCTGTTATATAAAAATGTAAGTTAACTGACACCACGTGGGTCCTCGCTCCACTCTGACATCACGCAGCAAAAAAAAAAAAAAATCCTTCTCGGTGTGACGTCATAGGGCTTCTGTATTGTCATAAAAGTAGCTGCTGTAGGAGTTTGTGTTCAGTTGCTCCTCTCGCGCGCTGGAAGTAACCTGCTCATTCGATCCTCTAATCCTCTAAGCGATTTATAAGTCTGATGTAAGTTTTGTAACTGAATGAAAGCAAAGTGAAATCATATTTAAAGCAGTAGGTTGTTGTTACACACAGTTTCCGCTGGGTGTCAGTGTGGAAGGTGATTTTACAGCTTATAGAGCAGATCATTCACTCGCGGCTCTCGTTTCCGTTTCAACCGGAAACGGGGAAAAGTTAGCATTGGACATAAGAGTAAAAAAGTAGAATCAATATACAGGAAAAAGTCGTACAGACATGTTTAATGTAGAACTGTAATTCCCCGATACAATAATTTCAATAATTTATAACATAAAAAAAACAAAACAATTATGTAACATAAAAACATGGATGATTAGCGCCATTTTCACCTCTAGTGGTGAGAGCTGGTATGACTTTATCTCTTGTGCATAAATATATATAATAAATAAAACCAAATGTATTGTTTTGTTCCAGAGAAAGAGACTGAAAATGGAAACCTTTAAAGCTGATGTCGTTCCTTGTTTTCTGTGGAAAGCTTGGATTCCAGGTGCCCCTCTCCCTCTCACATACAAACACAAACATTATAGAATAAATAGAATGTATAAGATATAGAATTGTATGGAATTATAGCTCTAACTGATGTTTTGATTCTAGATGTGAACGTCGTGGCTCAACCTCAAATACCGCAATATACATTGCTGTTTCCTGGTCCTCTTATGAGGTGAGACCCTCATTCCCTTCTCCTAGAGCACACGCTCATAATAATCAGCAGTGTTTTAAACTTTATTACACATGTGCATGGAAATCGACATCAAGCAGCTGTTCTAACATCTGTTGCAGGGATACATTGGAGAAGAATAACCTGATCGAGTACATCCTAGAAGCACAAAAGTTGTGTCTTCAACACATTTATGATCCTCATCAAGTGGAGAACTATTTCTTTTGGCAGATCATGGAACTGTCCTGCAATGAGAATGGAGTATGTACAGAGCTGAGCTTCTTCTTAATCATAATCTGTATATACAGGGAGTGCAGAATTATTAGGCAAATGAGTATTTTGACCACATCATCCTCGTTATGCATGTTGTCTTACTCCAAGCTGTATAGGCTGGAAAGCCTACTACCAATTAAGCATATTAGGTGATGTGCATCTCTGTAATGAGAAGGGGTGTGGTCTAATGACATCAACACCCTATATCAGGTGTGCATAATTATTAGGCAACTTCCTTTCCTTTGGCAAAATGGGTCAAAAGAAGGACTTGACAGGCTCAGAAAAGTCAAAAATAGTGAGATATATTGCAGAGGGATGCAGCAGTCTTAAAATAGCCAAGCTTCTGAGCGTGATCATCGAACAATCAAGCGTTTCATTCAAAATAGTCGACAGGGTCGCAAGAAGCGTGTGGAAAACCAAGGCGCAAAATAACTGCCCGTGAACTGAGAAAAGTCAAGCGTGCAGCTGCCAAGATGCCACTTGCCACCAGTTTGGCCATATTTCAGAGCTGCAACATCACTGAGTGCCCAAAAGCACAAGGTGTGCAATACTCAGAGACATGGCCAAGGTAAGAAAGGCAGAAAGTCGACCACCACTGAACAAGACACACAAGCTGAAACGTCAAGACTGGGCCAAGAAATATCTCAAGACTGATTTTTCTAAGGTTTTATGGACTGATGAAATGAGAGTGAGTCTTGATGGGCCAGATGGATGGGCCCGTGGCTGGATTGGTAAAGGGCAGAGAGCTCCAGTCCGACTCAGGCGCCAGCAAGGTGGAGGTGGAGTACTGGTTTGGGCTGGTATCATCAAAGATGAGCTTGTGGGGCCTTTTCGGGTTGAGGATGGAGTCAAGCTGAACTCCCAGTCCTACTGCCAGTTTCTGGAAGACACCTTCTTCAAGCAGTGGTACAGGAAGAAGTCTGCATCCTTCAAGAAAACATGATTTTCATGCAGGACAATGCTCCATCACACACGTCCAAGTACTCCACAGCGTGGCTGGCAAGAAAGGGTATAAAAGAAGAAAATCTAATGATATGGCCTCCTTGTTCACCTGATCTGAACCCCATTGAGAACCTGTGGTCCATCATCAAATGTGCGATTTACAAGGAGGAAAACAGTACACCTCTCTGAACAGTGTCTGGGAGGCTGTGGTTGCTGCTGCACGCAATGTTGATGGTGAACAGATCAAAACACTGACAGAATCCATGGATGGCAGGCTTTTGAGTGTCCTTGCAAAGAAAGGTGGCTATATTGGTCACTGATTTGTTTTTGTTTGGTTTTGAATGTCAGACATGTATATTTGTGAATGTTGAGATGTTATATTGGTTTCACTGGTAAAAATAAATAATTGAAATGGGTATGAATTTGTTTTTTGTTAAGTTGCCTAATAATTATGCACAGTAATAGTCACCTGCACACACAGATATCCCCCTAAAATAGCTAAAACTAAAAACTACTTCCAAAAATATTCAGCTTTGATATTAATGAGTTTTTTGTGTTCATTGAGAACATGGTTGTTGTTCAAATTAAATCCTCAAATAAAATTAATCCTCAAAAATACAACTTGCCTAATAATTCTGCACTCCCTGTAAATGAATGTAGTACAGTTGTAATATAACGCTATTGACATTGAAGAGATACAAATTGACTTGTAATTTTACTGATGTTTCTCTCCGACAGAAAGTGAATATGTGTAAAATCGCTCCTCTCCTCTTCAATGGTTACAGCATGCTGAAAAAGAAGGCACCAGAGGTCTGTATATCACTCCTCAGTATCAGCATCTGTCTGATTGTGTCACTGTGCAATGCTTTGTATCAGTATTATGTGGACTTACGTGACAGTTTCTTCTACAGCTCAACATGAACCTCAAGACCTGGTGCATTCCTCTGGTGCAGCTTTTGTACTCCTCAGGGTTGGATGATGAGCGCAGAGAAGCTGTGATTATGATGGGAGATGATTTAGGTATGAATATCAATCACTTCACAATAACAGCGTTTTGTTTCTGGAATTTACGTGTACATTAACAGTGTCATGGATCCCTGATCTTCTCGTGCATGGTCACTCTTTTATCTGCAGCCTCCAGAGGTCTGATCTACGCAGCGCACATCTGCTACGTGCTGGCAAAAGTGGAGCTGGGGTCACGCAGCCAGTTTCAGCTGATCGGATGTGACAGGTATTGTGCGTGTGTGTGTGTGTGTGTGTTTGTGTGTGTGTTTGTGTGTTTGTGTGTATGTGGATTTTGCTCCTAACAATTATTATTCTTGACACCAGAATACCATTTGGCCTCATGGTCCAGGAACAAGCCTTCATAAGAACCGAGATGTACGAATACATTCTGTCGCTCTCCTCAGGACTCGCACAGCCGAGCTTCCAGGTTGGAATTGACCTTCATTTGGTTTTTCATGGCCATTGATCTGTCAGATTCAACCAGTTCACTGAGAATGATTGCTTCTGTCTCTTTTAGATCTTCAAGTTATGCCATGCCAGCAGGTTGGCTATGTATGGTCAGTTGGATTTGGCCCGTGAATACTGCAAGACCATCGCTATGGCAGCCCTCTCTTTCCCCGACAGCTTCAAAAGGACCTTTTACAATCGCCTTCTTTCGGTAAACAAGACAACTAATAATTGAGATTATGGTTGCCAGGTGTTCAATTAAAAGTTCAATCTTTCACCACAAAAATATTTTCCTTTTCTCTCTTGTAGATGTCTTTAAAACTGTTTGAAGGGAAGAGAACAAAATCTGACTGGCTGATGGACATCTGGCAGCTGCGAGACATTAAATTAGCGGATACCAAATTAAATATTCATATATACGAATGCTGCCGGAATATTGGCAAGAACCTCACTTTGAAGCCTCCTAACCCAGGTATGTTAGCATCACGTACAATAGCATGTAACTCCGAACTCAAAGCATACACACGGAGACACGTGCACAGAAATAGCACTGGAAAGGAAGAACTTTTGAGTTTATCAGAAACTTCAGAAAAAACTCTCTCAGTACAGGTGATTTAATCATTTTAAATGCTAAATCTGTTTTGCAGGTGTGTTTCATTTGTTGTACACCGTCGGAGAGGCGCTGGGGAAGGGACACTTTGGCTACGTCAATGCAGGCGTTCAGAAGAAAGACGGTAAAAAGGTAAATGTTCGCTTTTATAATCTTTTCACTGTGTAAACATTATAGCTTCTTTCTCTTGGGGTCCCACCAGGGCAGGTCCTGCTTGTGTAGGGGGATTTATTATCCCCATGCAGTGTTGGCTTGAAGAACCTAATGTTGATGTTTTTTGTGTGTGAACAGGTCGCCATTAAATACATCGACAAGAAGAGCAACATCAGACTCACGAGCGTTGTAAGTAAACATACACGGCACTTTAAAGAGGCTTTAAGATATGGACAGGAGTTTGTTTCAATCCAGTACAGTCTAAGAACTTGTTTGCATCACACATAATGACGATCTACTCTGTGTGTTGTCATTTCAGCCCAGTAGGATGTACGAGGTTCCTTTGGAGGTGGCGCTGATGAAGGCTGTGTCGGCTCAACCTCGCTGTAACAACGTGATAGCTCTGTTGGACTGGTTTGACCTGCCCAATCACATCATCATGGTCCTGCAGCATCCCAGTCCCTGTCTGAACCTCAGCGACTATCTTCAGCTTCAAAAGAATCCTCTGTCTGAAGCACAGGCTCGTAAAATCATGCGGCAGGTGGTTTGGGCGACTCGTCACTGCACCGCTCGCGGGGTGATACACCGTGACATCAAGACAGACAACCTCCTCATAAACACTGAGACGCTGGTGGTCAAACTAATCGATTTCGGCTGTGGTGATTGGCTGTTGGACACGCCCTACACAGATTATGCAGGTAACATCGTAACGGATATCCGAGAGAATCAAATGGAACGTAGTGGTGAAGAGTGATTGTGATCATTTTTGTGACATTTGCTGATGGTCTTTGCCTCTTTTACTTTCAGGTGCTAATTTTTTGATGCCACCCGAGTTTCTATTACACGGAAAGTATATGGGCATTCCTGCTACCATCTGGAATCTGGGCATCATCCTGTACAACTTGTTGACCGGAGACTTCCCTATAAAAATAGACAATGATTTGTACTTTGGGCTCCTAAATCTTCAGCCTGACGTGTCTCCAGGTGAGTCCACGAAGAGAAATCTTTTAGCAGAACAAGTGGAATTGTATCAGTTTGTGTTTGTATCTCACCCTCTGTCTCATCGCTGCTCACACAGAGTGTTTCGAGCTGATAATGTGGTGCCTGGAATTGAACCCAGAATTGCGTCCCAGTTTCGAGGACATCCTTGGCCACGAGTGGTTTGAATGTGGAGTTCAGGACAATGTCCAGGTAAGACAGTTAGGAGACGTGTAGATCTCATTCCTATGAGCTTCTGTAACAGAGACTGAGGTGATTTATGTCACAATATGGAGAACATGTCAGAAACCAAAAAGTGAAAATAAAGTAAAAATGTGTTTAATTTTTTATTTTGCAGATCCCTCAAGGAACCAACAATGTTAATCGCACACAAGCGCCCAAAAACAGGAAAATCAAGAAATGCTAAAAGAAATGAAAGAAGATAATATTACACTTATTTAAAAAAAATAAGGAAATAATCAACACAAATAAATATCACATGTTCCTTTCACACCACTGTTCCTTTGGAAAAAAAAGCTACTGGAACGCCTCGATTCACTCCGGGGAAAGATCAACACCAGCTCCAAAGAAGTCACCATTACAGTCTTCTTTCTTTCTTTCTTTTTCTTTCTTTTTTTCTTCCTTTCTTTCTTTCGTTCTTTCTTTCTTAATTTATTTATTTCAACAATAATAAAAGGTGTAAATGTCTAAAAGAAATGCGAGTGCATTCTGGAATTCATTATAATGGAAAAACAACCGAAATAGCACAAAAATTAAATCTGCGGAATATTAAAAAGGTCGTCCTATAATAACAATTCAACATCGAATTAAAAAAAAAAGAAAGAGTTAAAGCTTATGAATAATATTTGTATATTTTCAGGCATATTGTGAATGTAAATGTGTGGTGAAAAGGATTACAATGTAAATATGTATATAAAATACCAGTAAAATCTATTTAATAATAATGATAATTATAAAAAAATTCATTTTCTCTGAACAGAAAATACAAATTAAAAAAATGGATATGAAAGAGCCGTGTGTGTGTGAATGTGTGTGTGTGTGTGTGTGTGTGTGTGTGAGATCTTTCTTCTCGCATCGTATCGTCATCTGCCACTGCACAAGATCCATATTTTCGCTTTCCACTTTGTCCTAAAAAGAAAAACGTGTTATTATGAGGATCTTAGTAGATTCGCTTTACATTCATTTCCAGCTGTTTGGAACATTTCTGCAGTCTGAAAGAAATCAAACTTAATATTCATTCTTTCTTTCATTCATTCATTAACAATCATTTCTCCTTTTCAGCTACATTTGAAATGTTTTCATGTTTGTTAGATGGCGCAATAACCATATTTGATTGAAAATTGGTTTTAGGAAACTAATTAAGAACATAAGTCCAGATTTCTCTACCACAATAAATGTTTCAAGCTGTGATCTCCAGATGTTCCTGGTACGTTTCACACGTCTGCTAAGAATAATGAACTTACATGCCTGGCCCATTGACCAAACCCTCACCTGAATCTCTAATTGGTCTAAATCATTAACACATTTTGGATTTGCTGTGCTGTACAAATCCTTACCAGTCTTCTTTTTCCATCAAATGACGAATCCAGCGAAAGAGCAAACGAAGGCAACCAGAACCGAAATGGCTACAGGAGCGATCGGCGCTACACATGAATATTTGCTTGGACCTTCATCTGTTAAAGCAGCACAGAGTCTTAATTATCAGTCGGATCGATAGATCAGCATTCACTCTGTAAATCTGTTGTTTTATAGGAAAGTGTTTTTTTTCCCTTACAAAATGCGGCGTTCCAGAAATCTTCCACAGGCAGCACAATGTCCTTCTCCAAGCTACTGTGCTGAATCACGCAGCTGTAGTTGTGATTCAGCAGCTCCTCCACTGGGACTTTCAGAATGCTCCTCTTCTGAAAAGTTCCATCCTGGTTTGGTAACGTCTTTCTTAACTCCACATTCTTATCCATGTCCTTCCCATTCTTCCACCAGGAGATCCTAACTGCTTTGGGGAAGAAACCTGTAGCGTGACACACCACCGCTGGATAAAGCGAGAGTGACGCCTTGGGACGAACTGCAGAGACATAAATATGAAATCACTCTAAGATGTATTTGTGTGTATGTTAATGTTAGAGAGCAGATCACACACTTTACCATTCTTGTCCGGAGTCTCTCTGCTGTAAGACACAAACAACTTTAACCACTTGATACACTCATTCTCCAGATAGTTTTTCCTGTATTTAGCCTCAGCTTCTGCAGACTCCACAGGTCTTTGATGATCTCAGCATCATTATTAGCTGCAGTCCAGGTTCCACTTCTCACATCCAAACTGATAAAATCTTCTCCATTATAACTGCATTCATCATATCTAGTAACTATATTAGTATAGAGCTCACAAGTGTATATTCTCTGTAGTGTATGAAGACCTACACACACACACACACACACACACACACACACACACACACACACACACAGAACTTTAGCCACTTTACCGTCACCGACACGTTTAAAAGCTCTGAGTTTGTGTATCCGTACCTTCTGTGTGTTTGAAGTATTTCATACTCGTATCTAAAAGCAGTTTGAGGTTCTCCTGATCACGCCACATCGCTTGCGTTTGTTTTTCCCAGTAATATGGAATAATCCCTTCGATCCTCTTCATCCACTCTGTCTTTGGAATCATCTTCCTGATGTTGCTGTCGTAGTACACAAACTGCTCTCCGTCCACCAGACCCACAACAGTGAACTCTGGGAATTGGGTTCCTGGTGTGAGTGTAGTGTAGCGGTACTGCAGAGAGTGTATATCTGTAACATAGACAAGCATTTAAATAGTTCCTAGATGTTAATAGACTAAATACACTACACAGCCAACAGATTGTGAACACCATCCCATAGTGGGAGATCTTCCACTCCATCCCATGTAAAGCAGATGTTCACAGAGCTGTATTTCAGGAGCATTGTCATGCTGGAACAAGTTTGGGTGAAGGGAAAATGTCATGCCGCTCTGACTCAGAGATCCAGAGATGTGCTCTACGATTTCGTGCCTCCAACCTTCTGGTAAAAGTTTGGGGAAGGACCAAATATGGCTGCTTCTTCCGTTTTTTTCAGTTGCTGCAAAATGAACAGTTTCTTGCATTAACCGCATTTATGTAATTGCCTCAGGGACGTGTCCTCACACCAGTGATCAGATTTTTATCTTATTTTACAGTCAGTGTTCACATGACTCTCTTTTTAAAGCCTGTTACATGACCACCATCAGCAGCATCGCAGTGAACAGTGCCAAGCAGAACGTACGTGTTCAACAATAATCCGATAGTTTTTGCATTTTTCACGACTAAGCATTTTACAGTCAAACATAAATCCTCCAGTGTTGCTTTAGAATATCGATGCAGTGTTTATGGCTTAAAAATATGAAAGAAATCAAACACCCAGATGTGGTTCTTCTAGCTGACTTTACTAACACCCTTGTGGCTGAAGGAATCTCCACAAATCTCCACAGCCACCTTCCAGAATCTAGTGGAACATCGTCCCAGAAGAGGGGAGGTTACTAGAACAGCAAATGGCGACTAAATGTGGAACGGGGTGATCAAAAATTACATACTTGTGCTCGGTATCCAAAAACCGTTTGGTCTATTTAGTGTATTTATGGATATTATATATATATAAATCAACAAATACGTACTCACCCATTATCCAATGTTTATTCCATTGATCCTGCTTGTGTAGATCTTTGTATCTGGTCTGTAACTCGTCTCTCTCCTCAACCACAGTGTGGTATTTGGTCAGGAGCTGCTCTATAGCCTGCTTGTAGCGATCGAGGTTTGACCAATGAGACTCAAACTGATCTGAAAATACAATTGTTACATTTCATTCAAAACAAAAAGTCAATCGTTTGTAATCAGCTGAATGAAATGTAACCTACAGTGTCTCAGGACGATGTTCAGTGTCGCCTGGAGAATACACATCAGGCCAAAACACAGTGCGGTCAGCCAGAAGCATCCTAACATTTCAGCACATACAAAAAAATACTAAATCAAACTATAAAACATTACAGTCTGATACACTAAATAATCATTCTGTATTTCATTGCTTTGGGTGCTGTATCTATTTATACCTCTGTATTGCGCACGTCTCAGGCAGGTTCTCTTCGCTCTCTTGATGGTCTGATAGACGTTGGGTTCCGCTTGAACGTCCATGTCCAGATTTTATGAATTAATGTACTCTTATTATGAGATCTGGTGGAGTTTCGAGGCTCTCGGACTCTGCACACTGAACGTGTGTGTGATCCTGCTAGTGCTGATAGATAGTAGATATATTGCTGTGACAGGAAACAGGAAATGTGGATAGACAGTGTGGGGGGGGGGAATAAGTATTCAGAACGTCAACGTTTTTTTTTTTACATTTAGCAGCATTTTGCATCACAGTTTGACCAGACACTGCTATTAAATCACATAGTCTACACAGATAAAGTAATCCATGCATGCTAACAGAAGACTCCTGAAGAATTTTAAATGTCGTGTAGGAGATTTCAAACAAGCTTCAAAATGCTTTAGAATACATGGGGCCTTCCAGTGTGTCAGGCCTTGTGGTGGAGAGCATTGCATATTACTCCTGAGAGGCTCTTTTTCTACTCATCTGACAAACCTTCAGACTCCCTGATTAGAAATCTTGAGTGGAGCTCCTGTGTGTGGCCGATTGATGGTAGAGTGATGTTCCCTCCACTAGTGGGTAATGGCCCCAATGGTGCTTGCAGGATAAGTTCGGAGTTGTGAAAAGCTGTTGAGAAGGCCTTTGGAGACCTGTTTGTGAGCTTCCATTCAGAGCTTCCATTCATGAGACTTTTAACCTATTGACCTGCACTAATCCAGCTAGTCTAGTGTGCACGGGTCAAAGGTTAATGCTAATATCTATATTATTATTAAAATCGTATGTGACTTGAAGCATTAAACTTGTTTAATAAAAAGTGTTGACTGGTTGAATTCGTATTTCCCCTCACTATATTTGTAAGTCAAGATATACATCTGTGTGCTCTAGAGTTGTGAGATAAGATCATCTCTCCCTTTCTCTCTCTCTCTTTCTCTCTATCTTCTTCTATCTTCCTTTGGAACCCACAACCCATCATCCACAACCCATAGTGTTGTCAAAACATATGTTATTCATATTATGATTGTTGTGTATGCTGACAGATGAATGATAACACACACAATAGTCTGCTGTGTAACTCACATTATGTTATTTATTGAACTATTAACTTCGCTTGACTTCAGTACATGACTATATGAGTAACCTCTAGGTGGCAGGCTTATCATTATACCCAATAGTACGTACATTACAATTATTGTAACTGTATATTTTTTTGTATAGTTTTTCCTTTTTTCCTTTTTTAATGCTTTCTGTTGCTGCAGTTGTACATCTGCCATTCAAAATTTCACCTTCTAAGCAAATGATTATGTTTAAAATCTCTATTTTGCTCAAAATGTGTGGGACTGAAATAACTGATCCACCATCAGCACATAATCCTTCACTGGCTTCATCGAACATTCAGGCTTCACTCCGAGAAGTTCCTATGGATCACTACATTCTTTTCAAAGAAGGTTCTAGTAAAGGAGGAGGACATGTCCACAGATTAAATCAGACTGTGCTGCTGGTAGAACATTTGTGAATGGTTTTGAAGAGAATTTTGAAGAAAATAGAGGTTAGACTGGGAATATAGTGCACATTTCGATCAGATTATATATTGGAAGATTTTGATGTCTACACTTTGTGTGAGTAAATTAATGAAGAAAACTCAAATGAATCATTTCCTCTTAATGTGTGCTCAGGAAAAATAGGGGACAAATCAATGAGAAACAGATGTGTGTGATTAGAGACATGTGACATGTTAAGCTAACCCTAACCCTTAGCTTAACATCCACCATAGTGCAGACATCAAATTAAGGGTTTTAACAGTCAGATAGTGTGAATGATGTGAATATTACACCACATTATACACTTATCTGTTGAACTATGTTTTATATTTAAGGGACCAAGTCCATGTCCAAGTGTGTGTTATTTCATTATATGTGCATATAAGTTACAGGCCATGGCTAATTTCAGGTCTTTCTCCAGTTCTCTACAAGTGGTCCTTGGCTATTTTATAAGTTTTCTGATATTCTTTTTTTACACTGTCAGTAATCTTGTGAGAAGCAAATAGTCATGAAGAGTTTATGGTGAAATGATCTTTCTACTTTTGGATTATAGCTCTGAAAGTGCTCACCGGAACATTCAGAAGTTTAGAAATCCTTCTGGAACCAATGCCATCAGTATGTTGAAAAACATTTATTTCATTAAACAGGTAGAAAGCTGTGAATTTATACTAAATCTAAAACTTCTGATTTATAAACACTTCACTCTGATATGTTCAGTTTTCAGTAACACACACAGGCGGATTATGAAACAATGAGCCCCTGAACACAGACACACAAAACCTCATCAAAACCTCATCCACTGGTACACAATTCTATAATAAACAGTAAATTGTCTTATATTACAGACACAAACCTGATACCACTGAAATACCATAACAATAATCATAAATAAATAATTAAGCAGTATTTACATGTTATCAGGACAGTGGTGTTGTTGATTTCCTCTATATCCAGAATCAGTAAATTCAGATAAACAATTTCAGGTCGCATCCTGAACACACACTGTCAAGTCAAGTCAAGTCAAGTCAAGTCAAGTCAAGTCAAGTCAAGTCAAATCAAATCAAATCAAATCAAATCAAATTTTATTTGTCACATACACATACATACAGGGTACGACATGCTGTGAAATACTTATTACGACTGGCATGAGGGAATAGAATGGGGGTGAAAAATTAAAACAAAGAAAAAGAAGGCAGATAAATAAAGAGTATAAACTATGTAAAATATAAAATATATAAATATATATATATGAGGAAAAAAAGTGTATATACAAGGTATGCTTATGACAGTAAATAGTAACCACATAAGGTGGTTGATGTGCAAGTGCAATAGTTTCAGTGAAAAAGGACATGTGCAGGAATTCCATCCCATTAATTCATCAATAATATTAATAACTGTGTGACTGGAGTGGGTTTAAGTAGTTATGAACTAATATACAAAATATTCACATATTCTATTCTTTATTAAGGTTGTCATAATTCTAGATATACCTGTAATAGAATGAATTGGTAAGATTTTGTTACAATTGATCTTCAAAGTACAACAGTGAATAAATAAAAACAAAATAAATACTGAAAAATGAAAGCAATTTAAAAATAATGCTATTAATCTGTCAGACAGAGTAACGAAAATAGTTTCAATCAGATAGTTACAGTGACAGAGCAGATGCATTATGGGAGATTTGAGTTGTACAGATGTGAGAAATGTGTTGAATGGATTGTAATAAATTTGGTTGAGTAATAAATAATGTAAAGAATGTAATCAGTGGCGTGTGGTTTCGTATCTTTATGTTTTGCGCTTGTGGAGTAAAGAAACGTTTGGAGTTGTGATCATTCAGCATGAACTCCTGCTTCTGCTGTGTTCACTCCTGTTCTTTTACTCTTTACTCAAATCTCTTCCACATCCCTCACATCTGAACAACATTCACACTAATCAGCTGCTGAGGAAAATCCCACTGCATTCAGAGCTTCAATCCAGAAATCACACCATCAGGTACTGATTTTATGATCTGATCTGATCTTCATCCTACATTTAATCATTTATATACATTTACACTGGAAAGAAGCTCATACACTCCTGATATACAGATACAGAATTAATCACTATAAAGATATAATAACAATAAAGAAAATCAGAATCATGAATGTTTCTGCTGGAATCATGAATGTTTCTGCCCCCACACACACACACACACAGATTAATATTCCAGATTACAGTGTAAACATCATCATGTCTTACTCTCTCACTGCAGCAGGATCACACACTCTCACACTTTAGGAGTTATTGGAGGAAGAATCTCCTTCAGAGGCTGTAAAACATTCAAATCATCACAAAGTGAAATCAAAACACTGCAGCACATAAACACTGTAGTGGATTTAAACATCATTTATGGATCATAAAGTTTCACTTACAGGCTCTGGCTGGAACAGATTTAAATCCTGAAACACAGATGATGAACACACAGTTATTATTAAATCTGTAGACTGAGTTTAGTCAGAATCAGATTATTGCTGTGTCTAATTTATCAATTAAACTTAAAAAAAATGTACATGTATAAAAAAAAAATTTTTTATAAATACTATCAGTCTTCTTCCCCTTACCAGATTGTTTCTTCTTCCAGATGAAAATTCCAGCAACAACAAGAACAGCGAGAGCCACGACTACACAAATGATGATGATACCAATCTGTCCCCCACCTGATCCTCCATCTAATCCTCCATCTGATCCTCCACCTGTTAAATGATCACAGAGTGTTTATTATCTGCTGCATCAGTAAATCAGTGTTCACTCTGTAAATGTGTAGATTTATAGGAAAGTGTTTCTCCGACCTCTCAGGATTCGTCTCTCGCTCACAGGCAGCACTAAATCCTTCTCCAAGCTGCTGTGCTCAATCACACAGGTGTAGGTGTGTTTCTGCAGCTCCTCAGCTGAGACTTTCAGAATGCTCCTCTTCTGGAAGCTTCCATCCTGGTTGGGTAACGTCTCTCTGAGCTCCACGTCTTCATACACGTCCTCTCCGTCCTTCTGCCAGGAGATCAGCAGTGCTTTGGGGAAGAAACCTGTAGCATCACACACCACCTCTGGAGGAGACGAGTGTTTCCAGAACAGTGACGTTTCAGGATGAACTGCAGAGACACACAGAGCCATTTATAAAATATAAAACCAAACTGTCAAAAATATTATTTTATAAATAGAAGGAAAAGATTCTTTTATTTTTTGCTTATAAATAATATGAAAAGTTTTTGTGATGTGCAGGTCTGTTTGCTAAATGTGTTTTCTTTTCTAATAAATAAGGAAATTATTGTATTTGTGTATATGTGTGTGAATGTGTGCGCATATCAGTGTTAGTATAGTTTTCGTTTTTTAAAAGCACTTTTATTTTATGCTTTGATTTTTCATTTCAGTTTGATTCTCTTTAGTTTTATATGTTGAAACATTATTTTTGGTTTGAAAATCAATCAAGTACTTTTAGTTTCTAATATCTAATATATTGTAAAAGCCTTCACACAAGAGTTAAGTAATATGTAATTAAATAAACAAATATGGCTTTATTTCTCAACTATTAACATTTAATGTATCTAATATGGTTATTGGTTCACTTCATTTAACCTCTGTTCTCAATTCAGTCACCCAAAATTTAAATATGAAAACAGAGGTGTCATTCTCTGTTGAAAGATAATCTGCATGTGTTTTTGGAGCAGATGCAGTTGCAGAGCAGCTTTACTTGTTTTTTACCTTTCCTCTCCAGAATCTCTCTGGAATGAGAGAGGAAATTCCTCAGTGTTTCAACACACTCATGCTGTAGATAATTTTTACAGTATTTAGCCCCGTGTCCTGTAGCCTCCCACTTGTTCTTAATGATCTCAGCTTGAGGTTTGGTTGTGATCCAGTTTTCAGAGTTCAAATCCAAACTGATTAAATCTTCTCCATTATAAGCATCCTGGTAATATGCTCGAGTGGTGCCATCATCATCAAGCTCACATCCATGCATGTACTGGACTGTATAAAGACCTCCTGCAGAAAGAGACAAGTGTCAATTCAAGCCCAATTTCTTTCAATACTGTCTAATTAAACATGATTAAACTACATTTTCTTTCTTTCTTTTGTCCTCTGTCACTTAGAAATTTTGTAAGACTTTCTGAGACTTTCAACTCACATGCCCTTTTTTCCTGCCCCTATTTAGAGTTTAGGTTGGATTATTTTAGATATATTAGATTTATTCTTAGATAAATTAGATACTTTCTCCCTGAGATACCTCTCTATTCCATGACCATGTTTTTAAATTTGGTGTTTGCCAGATTGTGTCTTCCTGAGAATCTTGGTTGCATCAGAGTGGATTTGTCCAGTGATGTTGTTTTAGAGGGCTTTTCATTGGTATACCCTGAGTGTCCCCCTGCACACAATGAGGGTGTGCTGTAGGTGGTCCTTGTGTTCAATGTATTTTTTTCCCTCTTGTTCACTGGTCATGATCAAACTGCAGGACCAGAAGCAGTTTAGAGTAGAATTCTAAATGACCATAAGGAGGGGAGGGGGAGCAGGAGCATTTATACGTTTCTAACCGACAGAGGGTCTGACTGATCTGGTGTGAGAGATGATTTGCTGAAGTCACATAACAGTTTTTTCTTTTATAATGATCAGTTAAATCTTTTTGTTCATTATGAAACTGGCTGGATAAAAATGAGACTGTAGCAACTGAAAAAACGTCTAATTAATTAATGGACATTAATTGTGCTTGTGTTTTACCTTTAGTGTGGTTAAAACTCTTCATTGCTTCAGCCCCTTTGTGTTGGAACCATGCCTGATTGTCCTGATTGAATTTCCTGATCCAGTTTTTATGAACATTAGCATCAAACTTCTTTATCCACTCTGTCTTTAGGATCGCTTTCCTGATGTTGCTGTCATAGTACACATACTGCTCTCCATCCACCAGACCCACAGCAATAAAATCTGGAAGCTTTATTTCTTTGACTACAGTGAAGAGGAACTGCAGAGAGTGTGTGTCTGTAAAAGTGTACATTTTTAGAAACACTCATCACAAATAAAGTAAAACAAAGTGCAAAAGTAAAATGCATTCAGCAAAGTTAGAATTATGACACATTATGCTATACAAACATGCATGACAAATAAATCATCAATACCAAGTACATCCTTTAAAACATGCTTAAAACCTCAGGAAGAGCTTGAAGAGCTCAAAATCGGAATAGATTGTTGGGTTGCTAAATTACTCTGCACCAGTAAAACACATACACAGATCTTCTGGCTCTTGAAAGAGTAAACAATTATCTTATTAAATATATTTGAAATTATTTAAAAATATAGATACATAAAACAAAATATGTTTTCAAAAGACCCTGTGCCTGACTCATGGATGCTTTGCTTTAATGCCTTGCAAATAGAATCAGAATCAGAAATTGCTTTATTACCAAGTATGCTTGCACACAAGGAAAAAGAAAAAAAAAGCCATAACACTGAGAGGCAGCCATAACTCCTGCCACAATTTTGATGACATGCGAGAGACAAGTATTGATGATTCTCCCAATTCTTCTACTAGCAGTTAGCACTAACAAAATTTCACAGTCGGTGGAAAGTAAACAGCCTAAAAAGATATTTGCACTGTAGTTGCAATTCCTATTTTTACAACAAAGTAAAAGATGTTTGCCTTTGTTCAGAAGAATATATGTTTTTTATTTATAAATAAAGGAAAGACTATGCAATACATATTTTCATATATGTTGAATGAGTGACTATTTCAATTGTATTGGCAACAAAAGTCGTTAAAAAATTTAACAGATTCTTTCTTGGTTCATCCCACACATATGCACTAAGTGACAATGAAAATTGGTCTTAGAGTCTATTTACAGACCACACAGACCAAAACCAAGACCAAAAATAAAATACATTATAAAACGTGACTTAAATAGGCTTTGTATTCCAGTTTTTCTCAGATGCTTTGAAGCATTTCTTGTGTTTTCAGTATGATGCACAGTTTCAGGATTTTCTTGATATAAACTATGGTTTGGATCAGAGTGATTGAAAATGCACAAAGTTTGACTTCCTTCTGTTTGGTGGATTGTAAGAGACCAGACAGGATTCACACTTTTTCTGTACTGTACTATTGAATGTTTGTTTGTTTCTTAGTTGTTCATCCGTTTACAGAATGTATAATTCTGTGTTCTGCTCC
The DNA here is from genome assembly GCF_014805685.1 of Silurus meridionalis. Classification (NCBI taxonomy): domain Eukaryota; kingdom Metazoa; phylum Chordata; class Actinopteri; order Siluriformes; family Siluridae; genus Silurus; species Silurus meridionalis. The sequence goes on along the minus strand of NC_060910.1, from coordinate 17,895,227 downwards.
GTCTGTAGTCACCTTCTAACTGAAGCTTCACCAGATTCACCTTTGACCTGTTTTAGACACCTGGTTGATAATTGGTTGATCTGATGCCGTAAACTCGCCTTCATTAGTGACGTTTAAGACTCATCTGCACAATTCATCACATTTACTAATAAAAGTTTGATAGAAATGTTAGATGACAGATTCTGACAACTGGTTTAATCATTTTGCATTCAATGACGTACACAATGAACTGACGCTGAGATGTTTTTGGTGGTTAAAACTCTTCAGGTGAAACCAGTAGAATATATTGTGATCAACATGAACATGAACAACTGATACTGTAGGAAACAGCAGACACTCGAACACAATACATTAAATTAATGTACAAAAGTGTTCACAATTTGATCAAAACAACAAGAAATGTTCTTATGATGAGCACAAGTGACTAAATTATGTTGAGGAACAAGCAGTTTTGAGAATTTCATTTCTGATCTGAGAAAAAGCTCCAAAGCATCTGAGAAGAACTGTAAATAGGAAAAAAAAATGTTGTCGCATATTGGGAAAATATCTCTAACATACAAACCAGAAAATCTACAATATTACTAAGTGCGTTGCTGAAGCAAATCCTTTATAATACAGGTTTCTGTTTCATTGATAGTTTTAATTTCTAAACTCACCTGCTGATGCAGAATGAATAACCAGTGAGAGAAATAGCAAAGCTTTCACTGCATCACTGTAGACCTTCATTTTATGGTCCAAATCTTGAGCCAAAGACAGTAAGAAAAAATAAGTGTGTTAATCCAGTAACTGTCTTGCGAGCAAAAAACGTCTGAAATCGATGAAAACCAGGTGAGGGTTGTTTTTAAAGCTATGGGTGGTTCTTCAATCGGACCAATAAGAATTCAGGATTTAAGATATGTCATCAGTTACAGAAAAGAATTAAAGGATGCAGGTTTTAAGTTGTCAAGTTTATTTCTATAGCGCTTTTCACGACAGACATTGTCTTTACAGAAATCAACAGTGAAGGTGAATGGTGTGTGTTTATCGCTGATGAGCACCATGGAGACTGTGGCAATAAAAAACTCCCTTAGATGTTATGAGGAAGAAACCTTGAGAGGAACCAGACTCAAAGGGGAACCTCATCCTCATTTGGGTGACATCAAGAGTTTGATCATAAATCTTTCAACACTACAGAACACTGGAGAGAGAGAACTAACATGATTACTGGAGTATAAGATTATAAGTATATAAGTTTATAAGTTCTACAGTCTTCTACAGTCTATATGGTTATAAAACTAGGAGCTACTGAGCAACTCATAAAATAACAACATTTGTGATCATCACAGGTCCAACATCAGCTTCTCCATGCCAGAGCCTTTAAACACTCAAAGAGGTCCAATGTCAAAACTCCACATGAAGTGGGATCCAAATGGCACTGGTACGTCTCTAGATGGTTCAGGATGTTTGCGAGTTTGGCATCTACTTCTTTAAAGTCCATAATCTTCATGAGGTGGGACGTGACTGGAGCTGAAGCAACCTCATGAAGCCTCGGGATGGGGAGAGAAAGAGAAGCAGTGGAGAGGAATTAGCGTAGCTGCTGTTCATGATATTAACAGCACAAGTTGATAATGTGCATGTGATCAGATGTTCTGGAGCACAAGGTTATGATGTGATGTGTGTTATGTGTAGACTTTGCTAAAAATATATGTTTTTAAACTGGAGAGTGTGTCTGAGCCCCGAACACTGTCAGGAAGACTATTCCAGAGTTTAGGAGCTAAATGTGAAAATGCTCTACTACCTTTAGTGGACTTTGCTATACTAGGAACTACTAGAAGCCCAGAGTTTTGAGATCTCAGGGAGCGTGGCGGATTGTAGCGTGTTAAAAGACTGGATAGATACATGGGAGCCAAACCATTTAGTGCTTTATAAAGTAAGAAGTAATAGTTTGTAGTCTATTCGAAACTTAACAGGAAGCCAATGTAGGGACGATAGGATTGGGGTTATGTGATCATATTTTCTTGACCTTGTAAGAACTCTGGCTGCTGCATTCTGGACTAACTGAAGCTTGTTTATTAATGATGCAGGACATCCACCTAGTAATGCATTACAGTAGTCTATTCTGGAGGTCATGAACGCATGGACGAGCTTCTCTGCATCAGATATAGACAACATGTTTCTTAACTTAGAAATATTTCTAAGGTGAAAGAAGCTGTTTTTGTAACTTGGTTGATATGATTTTTAAAAGATAAGTTGCTCTAAAATAACTCCCAGGTCTTTTACCGTTGAACTAGTGGTTACAGAACATCCGTCTAAATGCAGGTTGAGATGCTGGAGCTAAAATGCTGGAGGTTTTACATAACACTGCAGTGGAGCTTATTCTAACAGGCACTGAATTCGAAATGGGACGTTCAAAAAGCAGTCAGGTGATCAGGTGTCCACAATCTTTTGCCTATTTTGTCGTTTTACTTTGGCTACTACCTTCAATGGAAAAAATAAATAACAACCCCAACTCTCCCTTTCCCTAATGAACAAATATTTGCCTTCAGCACCAGATAATAATTATTTTAAAGTATAATATTTTAATATCTCACATAAATGTTTAAAAAAATATCACCAGTAATGAATCATTGCTTGGTGAATAAGTAAATAATTGTAACATCCCATCCGTTCCTGTCAGAATTCTTAATCTAAAACTATACTATAATATACATAAAGTTCATCTAGAATAAGCAATATAAAATAAACTAGGATCAAATAAACTATGAATTTACAATTATAAATTGGAATAATTAGACATTGATTATACAGAACATGAGTGCAGAAGAACATTAAGATGATTACAGGCAGTGACATCAGTCAAGCGTTAATGAGACTTCAGGGTCCTAATGGTTCAGTGTAGGGTTCAGTAGGATGATGGCTGGTGACAAAAATGCAGATGCGTCTTTTTTCTGCAACTCTGCAATTTTGCAGTTGGACTCACTGACATCCCACGTGACCCAGCTGCACTGTGGACCAGGCCATCTTACTGTGAAATCAATACATCTCACCTCAGACATGTGGGAATTAGATGTGCTTTCAAGTGTTTCTCACATATGCATACTTCTGGTACTGAACTTTAGTCTATTGTTCTTTGGCCTGAAAAGTCTCCCACAGTGCTCTTCTATAAAATCCAATGGGAACTGAATGTGGAATAGGATGTTTAAAAAACACATACCAAAGTTATGGTTATGTATCCACAAACTTCTGGCCATATAACGCATGCAATGTAGAAAGACAGTACTGTTAGAGATGCTGTTATTCAAAATCATGCTCACAGCAGCATTTTTTTTTATAGTGATTCGATAACTGTAGAGTAAAAAATGCACTAGTGTAACACATGATATTATTGGTAAATAAAATGCATTCAAAAAAATTCATATTTTAAAATAGATTTTATTGCATTCTTTTATATACAAAATGTATGTACCGTATAAATATAGAAACATTCATTATTACATTAGGAATAACTGTCAGAAACACAGTGTATCATGTATAATGGTACATTAGGCATTTATCAAATGCATTTCAAGTCGCAGGACAAAACAATGAGCTTAATTCAACTTTAATAACAATTTCGAGATTATAAACTAATGTAGAATTTGCCTTAACTAACGCTACAGTTATACTGCTACATGGTACTAATTCTACATTATTACTTGTTAAATCAAGAAAAAGTATTATTTAAGATCAAAGATCAATACGTTGGCGACAAATAAAGATCATTTGATATCAGTCTTCTTTCTTGAACGTAAGGATGAACAAATCTCTTGACCTTAAAACATCAAATAAACATATGTTGGCAGTTTGATCCGTTTTTTTTTACAATTACAGTATCTGGTATTGTACACAATCAGTTATCGTAATCAACCCTTACAAATGACGTCGCTGTAATTAATCCGTAACAATCAGGAATTAAAAATGAATCCCATAATAGCATTTATATTACAATTAATACTGTATGATATACTGTAGTATTCGACTGGCCATATTACACTGTACAGAATAGCCAAAACAGAAGCACCTGCTTGTGTGTGTGTGTGTGTGTGTGTGTGTGTGTGTGTGTGTGTGTGTGTGTGTGAACAATATTTAATCCTTAATGTCCTCCTCATCATCTCATTCATCACCTCTTAGAAGATCACATGGAAAGAAAGAGGATGAGCTCTGAGGTGAGATTGGATGTTAGCACAGGTTCTTCTTCTTGTTTTTTCTCTTCACACACAGATTGTTATTCCAGATGTTAACATCATGTCTTACTCTGTCAGAAAGAAAGAGAATCACAGTTAGACATGCGAGAGGGCGAGGAAGCTCCTCGAGAATCTCCGAAACATTCAAACGATTCAGATATAATAAAATCTGTGCACTGTGTTTGACCTACAGTGGAACTGAACTTTACAAAGCACAAAGGTGACATCAGATTATCCTCAAATCCACATTTCTCTCAATCTGTTCTTCACAACCTCCTCCTTGCTCCACTCCACTCACCGGAATTCTACTTCCTCCAGACCATAATTCCGGCAACAACAGCAGCAATAACGACGAGAGCCACGCCCACACCAGCGATGATCCAAAACGCTCCTCCATCTGTAAAATCAACACCGAGTCTTTATTACCTGCTGCATCAATAACTTTCACTCTGTAATTCTGTAGTGTATCAGGACCTTTTGGTACTTCGAGCACAATCTCCTTCTCCAAGCTGCTGTGCTCAATCACACAGGTGTAGGTGTGTTCCTGCAGCTCCTCAGCTGAGACTTTCAGAATGCTCCTCTTCTGGAAGCTTCCATCCTGGTTGGGTAACGTCTCACTGAGCTCCACGTCTTCATACACGTCCTCTCCGTTCTTCAGCCAGGAGATATTCAGTGCTTTGGGGAAGAAACCTGTAGCATGACACACCACCCCTGGAGACGGCGAGCTTTTGTGGAACAGTGAAGCCGTGGGAGAAACTACAGAGACACACAGAGACATAAATATTACAAGACTGAGGATTATTTTAGAAATAACATGAGAAGGTTTCACAAGCATGTAAATTGTGTGTGTGTGTTCTTAGTGTGTTATAGTAACAGAGCAGATCACACACACTTCACCTTTCCTCTCCAGAGTGTCTCTGCACTGAGACGTGAACTTCTTCAACAGATCTACACACTCGTTCTTGAGGTAGCTTTCGCGGAACAAAGTGCAGCGGTGTGAATCCCACTTCTTTTTCAGGATCTCAGCCTGAGGTTTCGCCGTGGTCCAGGATTTAGCGCTCAGATCCAGACTGATGAAATCTTCTCCGTCAAAACCGAACCGATCGTATCCTCTAGAGACGCCGCCATCGTGGAGCTCACAGCCGTAGAATTTCTGGAGAGTGTGAACGTCTACACACACACACACACACACACACACACACACACACACACAGAGGTAACATGAGTGCAATGACGTTACTGAGCTGTAGCTTATTGACCCTTTTATTACACATTTGCCTGAACAGAACAACAAACAGAATGTGAATTATTATTATTATTATTATTATTATATCATTTTCTTATTATTAATTATTAGACTAGAAAAGTATCGTTTTGACGCTCGACTTCTTGAAATCGGTTTCCCTCGGGGAATTTCTCTTTCCATGAACTTACAAACCTGAGCCATCTGACCACCAATGAATCTCACTTCCTCTCATACATGGAACTGTCGATAAACTGAACTGTTCAGGATTCCAAAAAAAAAATCAGGGAAGTCCATTTTTTTACTGCTTACTGTAACACGTACTGCTGCGATTTCCGGCTGATGACATTGAAACTACAAATGATTCATCATTTACTATAAAACTTTAAAAATGGCTTTTGGTTATGAAAATCATTTTCCAAGAGGTCTACATCTCAAAGTTTGTGGACTTCGGACCATCAACAGCTATGGAGTTAAGGGCCTTGCTCAGGGGCCCAAAAGTGGCAGTTTGATGTGGCTGGGATTTGACCATCAGATCTAAAGTCCAATGCCTTAACCACTACGCTCCACCCAAACCCCCAAAAGGTGGTCACATTAAAGTGCCAACTGGAAACCAGATGGACATTATTGTTCTTTAATGGATAGTTTGTTCTCAATTATGTAACAGAAAATTACCTGTAATAATACTGGGATGAATACTGGGATCACTGGGAGGTGGAAGCTCAGCATTTAAGATCCAGTCAGAAAGTCATTGTATGGTGTGTATTTTTACCTTCATTATGATTAAAGCTGGTCATCACTGTGCTCATTATGCTGTTGAAGTTGTCCTGATTGCTTTGCATGTCCTGTGCCTCACTCCTCCAGTACGTTTCTGCCTCAGTCTTCTTCATCCAGTCCTTCACACTGAGCTTCACGCTGCTGCTGCTGTAGGACAGAAACTGCTCTCCGTCCAGCAGACCGACGGCAGTGAACTGGGTTTTGGAGCTGATGGAGGAATTGAGTTGTGCTGTGACGACAGTGTAGAAGTAGTGTAGAGTGTGTGTGTCTGCAAACACGAGAAACAGCAATGAGTGAAATTATAATACAGGAATCACAAAGATGATTTCACGGTACCACGTTTCCATTCCAATCCGATACCAAGTTCTGCTGATACTGATATTCACAGTGTTTTTGAAAGCCATCATTATTAATATTACATAGACTACAATGGATGGATCACAAGATCTGCAGCAATGCAAAGATATATGACCACGTGACAGAATGCATGTGGAGAATGAAATTGTTTGTGTTTTGTATTAAAGCATGTAGTTGGATAGGGGTGACATTTGATTGAAGAATTGATTGTTTCTATACAACATCTGTATGGAAGGTGTTACCATTTCAGGATCATATCCACAAAGTTCTACCCTCAACCCATAAACTATAGAATAAAGAATAAACACTTCTTACCTGCTAAAGTGGAAAGTAGGAAACACGTCAATATTAAAAGTGTCTTCATCATGCTGGACTCATTAATGCACAACACCATAGAACTCCTTTCTAACAGTGGAGAGGCTTTAAAGTGTCATTGGTAAATAGAAACTTTTCTTGCATCACCCTTCAGTCTACCGGCAGTCACGCTTTTCCACGTAATAAAAAAAACAAAACAAAAAACCAATGAGGATTTAACAAGAGTGACGTCATCTGTTCATAAGTGGAATTGCTCGATGCACGTTATGAACTCAGAGCATTCATTTTTATATTCAACCACTTGGGGGCAGACTTTCACCCCAGAAACCTGTTTTACCCGAATGATGTATAAACATCCAGCACAATACATTACAATCCCAATAACCTACAGTGTCTGTGAAAAAAAGGGTGGAAAAACCATTGTTTAACACATCAGCCAAAGAAAAATTCATTCATAAATTAAGTTTACTTAAGATGGAGGACCGAGGCACTTTATTGGCGTGTCTCATCAGCAGGTGAGTTTTAAAACATAAATAAAATCCAGTTTGAAGTTTGTATTAACGATGTTTTTCAGTATTTCAGCAGATTCAGAATAAATCATTATTTATCTCAAAATCATTATTATTTATCCCAAGCAGATATCTTACTATCATGTGTATGGTAAAGTACTGAACTTATTTCTATATTATGTGTCACTGCGACTCTTTAACACAAATAATTCATTTAACCCACACGTATTCATGTATTGTGTATTTTAATTAAACTATAAGAGTGTAAAACAAAAATATTATAACAGATCATGAGCACGTTCAATTTAGTTTAGGCAGTTGCAACATTTGGCCAGTAGATGGCGCTCCCGGTTTTAGAGCCTGAAACACCAAGGAAAACTACACCGTTTCTGTTTCTTGTACTGTACCTAGTATACATTGGGATTTTTTATAATGCAGCGCATGTAGGACGTTTTGGAGACAAGGTGAGGGAGGTGAGATTTAGATGGTTTGGACTTGTGCAGAGGAGGGACATGGGGTATATCAGTAGGTGTTGCGGATTGCCCACTGTTACTGGTGATTGTGGTATTGACCGCTGCAGAACTCTGGTCAGGGAGTTTGAGTCATCAGATAGAGTTTAGCCATTTATTGCACAAGAATAACATTACACACAGGGTCATGTGTGCGGGGTAGTTTTTAAGGAATGAAATAAGAAACAGATGCTTAATACAATCAGTAATAAACCATCACAGTAGTTACTGAACCATTGTACAAGTGTTACCGATGGAAAAAACTAGTAGCATGCTTAGCCCGAGCAGCCATACTAATGAGCAGCTATGCTAGCGGCTAACCCGGCAATATAACAGGTGCCTCAACACACTTAAAATACAGATTATATATATTTAACATCCTTTAATAATCTCTACGATTATAGATTAACAGTGGAGCACCCTTACAGCTTCACAAACTTTATCCTGCGCTCTAACACATCACCTCGAGAGTGCCACTGCGCCTCGACTGCGCAATTCGTGCGCCGCTGCTGATACTCAGTGCGCCCGTGTCTGAGAAGCCGTGCTCGAGATGCTGCGCATGCTGCGAATTCACAACAGTAGAAGAATGCTGAGGATGGAGACACCAGGAAGGAGGAAAAGAGGAAGATCAAGGAGGAGGTTTATGGATGTGGTGAGGGAAAACATGTAGGTAGTTGGTGTGATAGAGGCAGATGTAGAGGACAGGGGGCGCCCTCTAACGGGAGAAGCCGAAAGAAGAAGAAGAGGAAGAGGGAGGGCTTACATAACCCTGATTTCAAAACAACAACAACAGAGTAACACTTGACATTGTTTTAACACAAAACAATATTATTTAAATAATAATATGGAGGACGGAAATGCTTTCCTGGATCTTCTGCTTCTTTCAGTATTTTCTCTTCGTGTCTCCTCACCAGGTGAGTTTTAATAAATAAATATAATCCAGTTTGTACAGATGTAGATGTTTGTCAGCATTTCAGCAGATTCAGAACAAGTCATTATTTATCCCGCAGTGCGCGCGCTGCTGAAGTACTAAACTTATCAATATATAATATCTGTCACTGCGAATATTAACGCAAATAATTCACTTAACCCACATTTATTTATGTATCATGTATTTTAGATGGTTGTTATAAGATCTGGATAGAAATAATGTGTATTTCTGACAGTATAACTTAAACTATAAAACCGGAAAATAAAGGAAGTCTAAGTGTAAACAAGCAGAAGGGAAGTTTCATTTCTTCTATTTTTTTTTCTCACGGTGCAGTTGCTCACTTTGGCCAGTAGAGGGTTTAGAATGTTTAGAGATCTTGTGAATGTACAGAGCAACACTGTAAAAGGCGCTGAATCTTTGTGTTTTCAGCTTTAATTGTAATTGTTAAACCATTCATTATTGTGTACAGATCCACACTCTCTGCAGTACCTCCACACTGGACTCCCACCAGGAACACATTTCCCAGAGTTCACTGCTCTCGGTCTGTTTGATGGACAGCAGTTTGTGTACTATGACAGCAACATCAGGAAGATGATCCCAAAGACAGAGTGGATCCAGAACATCAGTGCAGATGATGCAGATTACTGGGACAGAGAGACTCAGAAGCAGCATGCTAATCAGGAAATCTTCATATTTTACCTGGATGTAATAAAGCAGGAGTTTAATCAGACTGAAGGTATACACACACACACACACACACACACACACACACACACACACACAAAATTTAAAACTCACTTCCACCAACCACAAGTTTTATACATTAAAGTATTTGATGTCATTATTAGATGTTGCAAAGCAATAATATAAAAGAAAATTCACCAGGAACAAGATCACTTTCACCTCCACCACACGAGATCTTCATTGTTCCTGAATTATTCTTCAGGATTCTACACACATGAAGTACTAACTGGAGTGTGTCTAGACACTGAGCTGCAGTTTAGCAATGTGCTTGTGTGTGTGTGTGTGTGTGTGTGTGTGTGTGTGTAGGAGTTCATACTCTACAGAGGATGTACGGCTGTGAGATTGATGGTAACAGCACCACTAGAGGATACGATCAGTACAGTTATGATGGAGAAGATTTCTTCAGTCTGGATCTGAACACTGGAAGCTGGACTGCGGTTAATGATGAAGTTGAGATCTTTATAAAGAGATGGGATCCTGGAAGATCTGAGGCTGAATACTGGAGGAACTTCCTGGAGACTGAGTGTATCGACTGGATAAAGAAGTTTGTGTCTTACAGCAGAGAAACTCTGGAGAGAAAAAGTGTGTGATAACAAACTCCCTCACTACAACACACACACTGATAGTGTACACACTAATAACACTCCCTCACTACAACACACACACTGATAGTGTACACACTAATAACACTCTCCTCACTACAACACACACACTGATAGTGTACACACTAATAACACACTCCTCACTACAACACACACTGATAGTGTACACACTAATAACACTCTCCTCACTACAACACACACACTGATAGTGTACACACTAATAACACTCTCCTCACTACAACACACACACTGATAGTGTACACACTATTAACACTCTCCTCACTACAACACACACACTGATGGTGTACACACTAATAACACACTCCTCACTACAACACACACTGATAGTGTACACTAATAACACACTCCTCACTACAACACACACACTGATAGTGTACACACTAATAACACTCCCTCACTACAACACACACACTGATAGTGTACACACTAACACACTCCTCACTACAACACACACACTGATAGTGTACACACTAATAACATTCTCCTCACTACAACACACACACTGATAGTGTACACACTAATAACACACTCCTCACTACAACACACACACTGATAGTGTACACACTAATAACACACTCACTCACTACAACACACACACTGATAGTGTACACACTAATAACACACTCCCTCACTACAACACACACACACTGATGGTGTACACACTAATAACACACTCCTTACTACAACACACACACTGATAGTGTACACACTATTAACACACTCCTCACTACAACACACACACTGATAGTGTACACACTAATAACACACTCCTCACTACAACACACACTGATAGTGTACACACTAATAACACTCCTCACTACAACACACACACTGATAGTGTACACACTATTAACACACTCCTCACTACAACACACACACTGATAGTGTACACACTAATAACACACCTCACTACAACACACACACTGATAGTGTACACACTATTAACACACTCCCTCACTACAACACACACACTGATAGTGTACACACTAATAACACACTCCTCACTACAACACACACACTGATAGTGTACACACTAATAACACACTCCCTCACTACAACACACACACTGATAGTGTACACACTAATAACACTCTCCTCACTACAACACACACACTGATAGTGTACACACTAATAACACTCCCTCACTACAACACACACTGATAGTGTACACACTAATAACACTCTCCTCACTACAACACACACACTGATAGTGTACACACTAATAACACACTCCTCACTACAACACACACACTGATAGTGTACACACTAATAACACACTCCTCACTACAACACACACACTGATAGTGTACACACTAATAACACACTTCCTCACTACAACACACACTGATAGTGTACACACTAATAACACACTCCTCACTACAACACACACACTGATAGTGTACACACTAATAACACACTCCTCACTACAACACACACTGATAGTGTACACACTAATAACACACTCCTCATTACAACACACACACTGATAGTGTACACATTAATAACACACTCCCTCATTACAACACACACACTGATAGTGTACACACTAATAACACACTCCTCATTACAACACACACACTTATAGTGTACACACTAATAACACACTCCTCACTACAACGCACACACTGATAGTGTACACACTAATAACACACTCCCTCACTACAACACACACACTGATAGTGTACACACTAATAACACTCCCTCACTACAACACACACACTGATAGTGTACACACTAATAACACTCCTCACTACAACACACACACACTGATAGTGTACACACTAATAACACACTCCCTCACTACAACACACACACTGATAGTGTACACACTAATAACACACTCACTACAACACACACACTGATAGTGTACACACTAATAACACACTCCTCACTACAACACACACTGATAGTGTACACACTAATAACACACTCCTTACTACAACACACACACTGATAGTGTACACACTAATAACACACTCCCTCACTACAACACACACACACACTGATAGTGTACACACTAATAACACACTCCCTCACTACACACACACACTGATAGTGTACACACTAATAACACTCCTCACTACACACACACTGATAGTGTACACACTATTAACACACTCCTCACTACAACACACACACTGATAGTGTACACACTATTAACACACTCCTCACTACAACACACACACTGATAGTGTACACACTATTAACACACTCCTCACTACAACACACACACTGATAGTGTACACACTATTAACACACTCCCTCACTACACACACACACTGATAGTGTACACACTAATAACACACTCCTCACTACAACACACACACTGATAGTGTACACACTAATAACACACCTCACTACAACACACACACTGATAGTGTACACACTAATAACACACTCCCTCACTACAACACACACACTGATAGTGTACACACTATTAACACACTCCCTCACTACAACACACACTGATAGTGTACACACTAATAACACTCTCCTCACTACAACACACACACTGATAGTGTACACACTAATAACACACTCCCTCACTACAACACACACACTGATAGTGTACACACTAATAACACACTCCCTCACTACAACACACACACTGATAGTGTACACACTAATAACACACTTCCTCACTACAACACACACTGATAGTGTACACACTAATAACACACTCCCTCACTACAACACACACACTGATAGTGTACACACTAATAACACACTCCTCACTACAACACACACTGATAGTGTACACACTAATAACACACTCCTCATTACAACACACACACTGATAGTGTACACATTAATAACACACTCCTCATTACAACACACACACTGATAGTGTACACACTAATAACACACTCCCTCATTACAACACACACACTTATAGTGTACACACTAATAACACACTCCTCACTACAACACACACACTGATAGTGTACACTAATAACACACTCCTCACTACAACACACACACTGATAGTGTACACACTAACACATTCCTTACTACAACACACACACTGATAGTGTACACTAATAACACACTCCTCACTACAACACACACACTGATAGTGTACACACTAATAACACACTTCCTCACTACAACACACACTGATAGTGTACACACTAATAACACACTCCTCACTACAACACACACTGATAGTGTACACACTAATAACACACTCCTCACTACAACACACACTGATAGTGTACACACTAATAACACACTCCTCATTACAACACACACACTGATAGTGTACACACTAATAACACACTCCTCATTACAACACACACTGATAGTGTACACACTAATAACACACTCCTCATTACAACACACACACTTATAGTGTACACACTAATAACACACTCCTCACTACAACACACACACTGATAGTGTACACACTAATAACACACTCCTCACTACAACACACACACTGATAGTGTACACACTAATAACACACTCCTCACTACAACACACACACTGATAGTGTACACACTAATAACACACTCCTCACTACAACACTCACTGATAGTGTACACTAATAACACACTCCTCACTACAACACACACACTGATAGTGTACACACTAATAACACACTCCTCACTACAACACACACACTGATAGTGTACACACTAATAAGACACTCCTCACTACAACACACTGATAGTGTACACACTAATAACACACTCTCACTACAACACACACACACTGATAGTGTACACACTAATAACACACTCCTCACTACAACACACACACTGATAGTGTACACACTAATAACACACTCACTACAACACACACACTGATAGTGTACACACTAATAACACACTCCTCACTACAACACTCACTGATAGTGTACACACTAATAACACACTCCTCACTACAACACACACACTGATAGTGTACACACTAATAACACACTCCTCACTACAACACACACACTGATAGTGTACACACTAATAACACACTCCTCACTACAACACACACACTGATAGTGTACACACTAATAACACACTCCTCACTACAACACACACACTGATAGTGTACACACTAATAACCCACTCCTCACTACAACACACACACTGATAGTGTACACACTAATAACACACTCCTCACTACAACACACACACTGATAGTGTACACACTAATAACACACTCCTCACTACAACACACACACTGATAGTGTACACACTAATAACACACTCCTCACTACAACACACACACACTGATAGTGTACACACTAATAACACACTCCTCACTACAACACACACACTGATAGTGTACACACTAATAACACACTCCCTCACTACAACACACACACTGATAGTGTACACACTAATAACACACCTCACTACAACACACACACTGATAGTGTACACACTAATAACACACTCCTCACTACAACACACACACTGATAGTGTACACACTAATAACACACTCTTTTAACTATTAAGTTCAAATACATTTGTTTCTCTCTCTCTCTCTCTCTCTCTCTCTCTCTCTCTCTCTCTCTCTCTCTCTCTCACACACACACACACACACACACACACACACACACACACTCTCTCTCGCATACATAGATAGTCTAATGTAGGTCCTGTAGCTTCCTTTAAACATTTTCTTTAAAGTCATTTATAAATAAATAAATCTCACAGGGTTTATTATATTTATGTCTCTGTGTTTCTGCAGTTCCTCCTGCAGCATCTGTGTTCAGAAAAACTCGTCGTCTCCAGAGGTGGTGTGTCATGCTACAGGTTTCTTCCCCAAAGCACTGATTATTAAATGGCAGAAGGACGGAGAGGACGTGTATGAAGGCGTGGAGCTCAGAGAGCGTTACCAACGAGGATGGAAGCTTCCAGAAGAGGAGCATTCTGAAAGTCTCAGCTGAGGAGCTGCAGAAACACACCTACACCTGTGTGATTGAGCACAGCAGCTTGGAGAAGGAGATGGTGCTCAAAGTACTAAAAGGTCCCTTAATAGATACACTACAGATTTACAAAGTAAAAGCTGATTTACTGATGCAGCAGATAATAAACACTCTGTGCTGATTTAACAGATTCAGGATCAGATGGAGGACTGATTGGAATCATCGTTGGTGTGGTCATGGCTCTCGTTGTTCTTGTTATTGGAATTGTGTTCTGGAAAAATAAAAACTTTGGTAAAAAGGAGAAAAAAACAGGTATGAAGTTCACAGAGACCAGATTCAAACTTTGTAATTTTTGAAACAGAATTTAATGGATATTTCACATATTTTAACTTTAATTGTTAAATAAAACACAACAATAATCTGATTCTTAATTAAACACAGAGCACAGATTTGATAATAACTGTGTGATCATCATCTGTGTTTCAGGATTTAAACGTGTTTCATCCAGATCCCGTAAGTGAAACTTTATGATCCATAAATGATGATTAAATTAGATTAGAGTCAACTTTGTTATTGTGCAAGGTACATGTACAGAGCCAATAAAATGCAGTTTGCATCTAACCAGAAGTGCATAGATAGCTTATTTACAAGTGGCAGTGTAATAAATAGGGTATGAGGTTATACAGAAGGTGTAATATGTACATATAACTGAATAAGAAGTGGTATGACTGATATAGCTGTACAAAAGGAATGTCATTATGAATATATACTGTTGTACAAAATATAATATGAATATATATAACTGTACGAAAGGATGAAGGATGAATGTCATTATGAATATATACATATATACATATACAGGGAGTGCAGAATTATTAGGCAAATGAGTATTTTGACCACATCATCCTCGTTATGCATGTTGTCTTACTCCAAGCTGTATAGGCTGGAAAGCCTACTACCAATTAAGCATATTAGGTGATGTGCATCTCTGTAATGAGAAGGGGTGTGGTCTAATGACATCAACACCCTATATCAGGTGTGCATAATTATTAGGCAACTTCCTTTCCTTTGGCAAAATGGGTCAAAAGAAGGACTTGACAGGCTCAGAAAAGTCAAAAATAGTGAGATATATTGCAGAGGGATGCAGCAGTCTTAAAATAGCCAAGCTTCTGAAGCGTGATCATCGAACAATCAAGCGTTTCATTCAAAATAGTCGACAGGGTCGCAAGAAGCGTGTGGAAAAACCAAGGCGCAAAATAACTGCCCGTGAACTGAGAAAAGTCAAGCGTGCAGCTGCCAAGATGCCACTTGCCACCAGTTTGGCCATATTTCAGAGCTGCAACATCACTGAGTGCCCAAAAGCACAAGGTGTGCAATACTCAGAGACATGGCCAAGGTAAGAAAGGCAGAAAGTCGACCACCACTGAACAAGACACACAAGCTGAAACGTCAAGACTGGGCCAAGAAATATCTCAAGACTGATTTTCTAAGGTTTTATGGACTGATGAAATGAGAGTGAGTCTTGATGGGCCAGATGGATGGGCCCGTGGCTGGATTGGTAAAGGGCAGAGAGCTCCAGTCCGACTCAGGCGCCAGCAAGGTGGAGGTGGAGTACTGGTTTGGGCTGGTATCATCAAAGATGAGCTTGTGGGGCCTTTTCGGGTTGAGGATGGAGTCAAGCTGAACTCCCAGTCCTACTGCCAGTTTCTGGAAGACACCTTCTTCAAGCAGTGGTACAGGAAGAAGTCTGCATCCTTCAAGAAAAACATGATTTTCATGCAGGACAATGCTCCATCACACACGTCCAAGTACTCCACAGCGTGGCTGGCAAGAAAGGGTATAAAAGAAGAAAATCAAATGATATGGCCTCCTTGTTCACCTGATCTGAACCCCATTGAGAACCTGTGGTCCATCATCAAATGTGCGATTTACAAGGAGGAAAACAGTACACCTCTCTGAACAGTGTCTGGGAGGCTGTGGTTGCTGCTGCACGCAATGTTGATGGTGAACAGATCAAAACACTGACAGAATCCATGGATGGCAGGCTTTTGAGTGTCCTTGCAAAGAAAGGTGGCTATATTGGTCACTGATTTGTTTTTGTTTGGTTTTTGAATGTCAGAAATGTATATTTGTGAATGTTGAGATGTTATATTGGTTTCACTGGTAAAAATAAATAATTGAAATGGGTATGAATTTGTTTTTTGTTAAGTTGCCTAATAATTATGCACAGTAATAGTCACCTGCACACACAGATATCCCCCTAAAATAGCTAAAACTAAAAACTACTTCCAAAAATATTCAGCTTTGATATTAATGAGTTTTTTGTGTTCATTGAGAACATGGTTGTTGTTCAAATTAAATCCTCAAATAAAATTAATCCTCAAAAATACAACTTGCCTAATAATTCTGCACTCCCTGTATATATATACTAACCCTGTTCAGACGAACAGACTGTGATCTGTTCGTAAGGAAGTCCAGAGTGCAATTACAGAGTTGTGTGCTGATGCCAAGTTGTTCCAGCTTCAGTGTTAGCTTGGAAGGGCTAACTGTATTAAAAGCTGAGCTGAAATCAACAAACAGCATCCTGGCATAGGTGTCAGGGTTATCCAAGTGAGTCAGTGCAGAATAAAGTACAGTGGAAATGGCGTCCTCAGTTGATCTATTTGGGCGATAGGCAAATTGGTACGAGTCCAGGCTGGGAGGCAGACAGGCCTTAAGGTGGGTGAGGACCAGTCTTTCGAAGCACTTAGCGATGAAATCCACTACAGTGTTTATGTGCAGTGTTTTGATTTCACTTTGTGATGATTTGAATGTTTTACAGCCTCTGAAGGAGATTCTTCCTCCAACAAGTGTGAGTGTGTGTTCCTGCTGCAGTGAGAGAGTAAGAAATTATGATGTTTACACTGTAATCTGGAATATTAATGTTCTTCATCTGTGGTCTCCTGCTGTTGTACCAAATCTACCTCAGGGTTTGTGTTGTGCGTTCTGATATGTTGTTTCACCTCCATTCATTTTCCTCCACAGAAACTTGACCTGCAGTCAGAAGTTAGTCCATAATACAGCAGTGGAAGTGAGGAGATTTGAATAGCAGGATATGGAGCAGATGGGTGATGATGTCACTGCACGCGGCCTGAGATCATCAACATCCTCATAATTGAATCTAATGCAGCATTCTGACACAAAACATCAGACTTCATCATCAGTAAAAGCTGGTGTTCGCTTTTCAGTTTGGAAGAAAGAAACTGCTCTGATTTCCTGTAAAGTTTTAGAGACCTTCTGAAATCTGGTATTTTTTATTAAGCGCTTCAGCACTTTTATTCTTTGTAAAATAATATTTATGTATCTATTGTCATGTAGCACCTTCATCTTTTCACTGTTTACTGTATAAGGCTGAAATAATTATAGTTTATTTGCCTCAAATATTTTCATGAACAAAACCAAAGTGTTTTGGGTCTCTGATGCACCTTAAGTCAAAAATGTTGGTTTTTAAATGTTGTTCTGTGTGTGTATATATAATACATATAGTTTTGTATATATAAAGTTTTAACCTCATATATTTACACCTCATATAATTATTATATACGTGGGTAAAAACAGTGTTTTGTCCTTACATTAATTGGCCACTAGATGGCACTGAAGTGTTCTGATTTAGTTCTATGTTGTCATTATATTAATTGGCCAATAAACGTCGCTGTAGATTTTCATGTTTCTACACAAAGACAGAAGAGTTTATTTATTTCTGATAAATGCCCCCCTAGATTTATCCTTATAAATTTTATCTGTCAAATTGCAATAAATCTAATTTTTGTAAATCACAATCAGTGAAAGCTTCCTTTTTCTTTCAATATAAACTAAAAAAACTTTAATAATGAATTTTTCTTTAATTTTTTGTTACTGCCCTTTTCCTTCAATGATAAATGGCATTCTAATATTAAACTTCAATTATTTCCAATACTTTCCATATGCTTTTTCTAAATCTGCAGTTCTCCTATATTTTTTTAATAATAATACATTTTATATTTTCCCTTAAACCTTCATTTTCGAATAAACTATAATTTCCAATAACAGCTATGTTTTTTGACTGATTTATCTTGTATTGATCTATCAATACAGAGGTTACATTATTAGTTAAATCATTAGACACTAACCAATAGTCAATACGAGAATGAAGAGATGAGTCCTTATTACTCCATCTATATTCTTCCCTGTCTGGATACTTAAAACGCCAAACAACAGTAAGGCCCAGACTTAAACATACACCAACCAACTCACTATAAGGGCCCGATCTAGGTTTATGAGGCCATCCATCAATAGTTTCATTAAACACAGTATTGCTATTGCACTTGTTAGACCTAAACTGCATTTCGTTGCCTTGTGAACAGAAACTTACAGATCATTGGACGAGACACCTGTCACTTACCTGTATATCTTGACAGACAGGTGTCTTGTACAATGATCTGTAAGTTTCGTTCACAAACTATACCTAGTTTTCGGATTTGTTCATTTGATTTTGAATTTGTTAATTTGTTTTCAGATTTATTAATGATTTTTGCGCTTTGGGACCACCCTCTTGGTTTCTGTCAACTGTGAGCGACGTCACGTGCATCACTTCCTCATCCGGAAGCTACAAATCAATGAACAGTAAGAAGCACTGTTGCACGTGCGTTGTGCATTCAGGACGGTGACGTCTCTGTAAATGAATTCTAAGTTTATTTGTAGAAATACATTTTTTCTGCACAAAATAATGTCATAATGAAGATTCTGAAAGATGGAGAATGGATTTGCTTTATTGAAGCTTCTGCTTATTTCAGTATTTTCTCTTCGTGTCTCCTCAGCAGGTGAGTTTTAATAAATAAATATAATCCAGTTTGTACAGATGTAGATGTTTGTCAGCATTTCAGCAGATTCAGAACAAGTCATTATTTATCCGCAGTGCGCGCTGCTGAAGTACTAAACTTATCAATATATAATATCTGTCACTGCGAATATTAACGCAAATAATTCACTTAACCCACATTTATTTATGTATCATGTATTTTAGATGGTTGTTATAAGATCTGGATAGAAATAATGTGTATTTCTGACAGTATAACTTAAACTATAAAACCGGAAAATAAAGGAAGTCTAAGTGTAAACAAGCAGAAGGGAAGTTTCATTTCTTCTATTTTTTTTCTCACGGTGCAGTTGCTCACTTTGGCCAGTAGAGGGTTTAGAATGTTTAGAGATCTTGTGAATGTACAGAGCAACACTGTAAAAGGCGCTGAATCTTTGTGTTTTCAGCTTTAATTGTAATTGTTAAACCATTCATTATTGTGTACAGATCCACACTCTCTGCAGTACCTCCACACTGGACTCCCACCAGGAACACATTTCCCAGAGTTCACTGCTGTTGGTCTGTTTGATGGACAGCAGTTTGTGTACTATGACAGCAACATCAGGAAGATGATCCCAAAGACAGAGTGGATCCAGAACATCAGTGCAGATGATGCAGATTACTGGGACAGAGAGACTCAGAAGCAGCATGCTAATCAGGAAATCTTCATATTTTACCTGGATGTAATAAAGCAGGAGTTTAATCAGACTGAAGGTATACACACACACACACACACACACACACACACACACACACACACAAAATTTAAAACTCACTTCCACCAACCACAAGTTTTATACATTAAAGTATTTGATGTCATTATTAGATGTTGCAAAGCAATAATATAAAAGAAAATTCACCAGGAACAAGATCACTTTCACCTCCACCACACGAGATCTTCATTGTTCCTGAATTATTCTTCAGGATTCTACACATGAAGTACTAACTGGAGTGTGTCTAGACACTGAGCTGCAGTTTAGCAATGTGCTTGTGTGTGTGTGTGTGTGTGTGTGTGTGTAGGAGTTCATACTCTACAGAGGATGTACGGCTGTGAGATTGATGGTAACAGCACCACTAGAGGATACGATCAGTACAGTTATGATGGAGAAGATTTCTTCAGTCTGGATCTGAACACTGGAAGCTGGACTGCGGTTAATGATGAAGTTGAGATCTTTATAAAGAGATGGGATCCTGGAAGATCTGAGGCTGAATACTGGAGGAACTTCCTGGAGACTGAGTGTATCGACTGGATAAAGAAGTTTGTGTCTTACAGCAGAGAAACTCTGGAGAGAAAAAGTGTGTGATAACAAACTCCCTCACTACAACACACACACTGATAGTGTACACACTAATAACACACTCCCTCACTACAACACACACACTGATAGTGTACACACTAATAACATTCTCCCTCACTACAACACACACACTGATAGTGTACACACTAATAACACACTCCCTCACTACAACACACACACTGATAGTGTACACACTAATAACACTCTCCCTCACTACAACACACACACTGATAGTGTACACACTAATAACACTCTCCTCACTACAACACACACACTGATAGTGTACACACTAATAACACTCCTCACTACAACACACACACTGATAGTGTACACACTAATAACACACTCCTCACTACAACACACACACTGATAGTGTACACACTAATAACACTCTCCCTCACTACAACACACACACTGATAGTGTACACACTATTAACACACTCCCTCACTACAACACACACACTGATAGTGTACACACTAATAACATTCTCCTCACTACAACACACACACTGATAGTGTACACACTAATAACACACTCCTCACTACAACACACACACTGATAGTGTACACACTAATAACACACTCCTCACTACAACACACACACTGATAGTGTACACACTAATAACACACTCCTCACTACAACACACACACTTTGATAGTGTACACACTAATAACACTCCCTCACTACAACACACACACTGATAGTGTACACACTAATAACACACCTCACTACAACACACACACTGATAGTGTACACACTAATAACACACTCCTCACTACAACACACACACTGATAGTGTACACACTATTAACACACTCCTCACTACAACACACACACTGATAGTGTACACACTATTAACACACTCCCTCACTACAACACACACACTGATAGTGTACACACTATTAACACACTCCTCACTACAACACACACACTGATAGTGTACACACTATTAACACACTCCTCACTACAACACACACACTGATAGTGTACACACTAATAACACACTCCCTCACTACAACACACACACTGATAGTGTACACACTATTAACACACTCCCTCACTACAACACACACACTGATAGTGTACACTAATAACACTCCCTCACTACACACACACACTGATAGTGTACACACTAATAACACACTCCTCACTACAACACACACTGATAGTGTACACACTAATAACACTCTCCTCACTACAACACACACACTGATAGTGTACACACTAATAACACACTCCCTCACTACAACACACACTGATAGTGTACACACTAATAACACACTCCCTCACTACAACACACACACTGATAGTGTACACTAATAACACACTTCCTCACTACAACACACACACTGATAGTGTACACACTAATAACACACCTCACTACAACACACACACTGATAGTGTACACACTAATAACACACTCCTCACTACAACACACACTGATAGTGTACACACTAATAACACACTCCTCATTACAACACACACACTGATAGTGTACACATTAATAACACACTCCTCATTACAACACACACTGATAGTGTACACACTAATAACACACTCCTCATTACAACACACACACTTATAGTGTACACACTAATAACACACTCCTTACTACAGCACACACACTGATAATGTACACACTAATAACACACTCCTCACTACAACACACACACTGATAGTGTACACACTAATAACACACTCCTTACTACAACACACACACTGATAGTGTACACACTAATAACACACTCCTCACTACAACACACACACTGATAGTGTACACACTAATAACACACTTCCTCACTACAACACACACTGATAGTGTACACACTAATAACACACTCCTCACTACAACACACACACTGATAGTGTACACTAATAACACACTCCTCACTACACACACACTGATAGTGTACACACTAATAACACACTCCTCACTACAACACACACACTGATAGTGTACACACTAATAACACACTCCTCATTACAACACACACACTGATAGTGTACACACTAATAACACACTCCTCATTACAACACACACACTGATAGTGTACACACTAATAACACACTCCTCACTACAACACACACACTGATAGTGTACACACTAATAACACACTCCTCACTACAACACACACTGATAGTGTACACACTAATAACACACTCCTCACTACAACACACACACTGATAGTGTACACACTAATAACACACTCCTCACTACAACACACACACTGATAGTGTACACACTAATAACACTCCCTCACTACAACACACACACTGATAGTGTACACACTAATAACACACTCCTCACTACAACACACACACTGATAGTGTACACACTAATAAGACACTCCCTCACTACAACACACACACTGATAGTGTACACACTAATAACACTCCTCACTACAACACACACACACTGATAGTGTACACACTAATAACACACTCCTCACTACAACACACACACTGATAGTGTACACACTAATAACACTCCTCACTACAACACACACACTGATAGTGTACACACTAATAACACACTCCTCACTACAACACTCACTGATAGTGTACACACTAATAACACACTCCTCACTACAACACACACACTGATAGTGTACACACTAATAACACACTCCTCACTACAACACACACACTGATAGTGTACACACTAATAACACACCCTCACTACAACACACACACACTGATAGTGTACACACTAATAACACACTCCTCACTACAACACACACACTGATAGTGTACACACTAATAACACACCCTCACTACAACACACACACTGATAGTGTACACACTAATAACACACTCCTCACTACAACACACACACTGATAGTGTACACACTAATAACACACTCCTCACTACAACACACACACTGATAGTGTACACACTAATAACACACTCCTCACTACAACACACACACTGATAGTGTACACACTAATAACACACTCCTCACTACAACACACACACTGATAGTGTACACACTAATAACACACTCCTCACTACAACACACACACTGATAGTGTACACACTAATAACACACCCCTCACTACAACACACACTCTGATAGTGTACACACTAATAACACACCCCTCACTACAACACACACACTGATAGTGTACACACTAATAACACACTCTTTTAACTATTAAGTTCAAATACATTTGTTTCTCTCTCTCTCTCTCTCTCTCTCTCTCTCTCTCTCTCTCTCTCTCTCACACACACACACACACACACACACACACACACACTCTCTCTCTCTCGCATACATAGATAGTCTAATGTAGGTCCTGTAGCTTCCTTTAAACATTTTCTTTAAAGTCATTTATAAATAAATAAATCTCACAGGGTTTATTATATTTATGTCTCTGTGTTTCTGCAGTTCCTCCTGCAGCATCTGTGTTCCAGAAAAACTCGTCGTCTCCAGAGGTGGTGTGTCATGCTACAGGTTTCTTCCCCAAAGCACTGATTATTAAATGGCAGAAGGACGGAGAGGACGTGTATGAAGACGTGGAGCTCAGAGAGACGTTACCCAACGAGGATGGAAGCTTCCAGAAGAGGAGCATTCTGAAAGTCTCAGCTGAGGAGCTGCAGAAACACACCTACACCTGTGTGATTGAGCACAGCAGCTTGGAGAAGGAGATGGTGCTCAAAGTACTAAAAGGTCCCTTAATAGATACACTACAGATTTACAAAGTAAAAGCTGATTTACTGATGCAGCAGATAATAAACACTCTGTGCTGATTTAACAGATTCAGGATCAGATGGAGGACTGATTGGAATCATCGTTGGTGTGGTCATGGCTCTCGTTGTTCTTGTTATTGGAATTGTGTTCTGGAAAAATAAAAACTTTGGTAAAAAGGAGAAAAAAACAGGTATGAAGTTCACAGAGACCAGATTCAAACTTTGTAATTTTTGAAACAGAATTTAATGGATATTTCACATATTTTAACTTTAATTGTTAAATAAAACACAACAATAATCTGATTCTTAATTAAACACAGAGCACAGATTTGATAATAACTGTGTGATCATCATCTGTGTTTCAGGATTTAAACGTGTTTCATCCAGATCCCGTAAGTGAAACTTTATGATCCATAAATGATGATTAAATTAGATTAGAGTCAACTTTGTTATTGTGCAAGGTACATGTACAGAGCCAATAAAATGCAGTTTGCATCTAACCAGAAGTGCATAGATAGCTTATTTACAAGTGGCAGTGTAATAAATAGGGGTATGAGGTTATACAGAAGGTGTAATATGTACATATAACTGAATAAGAAGTGGTATGACTGATATAGCTGTACAAAAGGAATGTCATTATGAATATATACTGTTGTACAAAATATAATATGAATATATATAACTGTACGAAAGGATGAAGGATGAATGTCATTATGAATATATACATATATACATATACAGGGAGTGCAGAATTATTAGGCAAATGAGTATTTTGACCACATCATCCTCGTTATGCATGTTGTCTTACTCCAAGCTGTATAGGCTGGAAAGCCTACTACCAATTAAGCATATTAGGTGATGTGCATCTCTGTAATGAGAAGGGGTGTGGTCTAATGACATCAACACCCTATATCAGGTGTGCATAATTATTAGGCAACTTCCTTTCCTTTGGCAAAATGGGTCAAAAGAAGGACTTGACAGGCTCAGAAAAGTCAAAAATAGTGAGATATATTGCAGAGGGATGCAGCAGTCTTAAAATAGCCAAGCTTCTGAAGCGTGATCATCGAACAATCAAGCGTTTCATTCAAAATAGTCGACAGGGTCGCAAGAAGCGTGTGGAAAAACCAAGGCGCAAAATAACTGCCCGTGAACTGAGAAAAGTCAAGCGTGCAGCTGCCAAGATGCCACTTGCCACCAGTTTGGCCATATTTCAGAGCTGCAACATCACTGAGTGCCCAAAAGCACAAGGTGTGCAATACTCAGAGACATGGCCAAGGTAAGAAAGGCAGAAAGTCGACCACCACTGAACAAGACACACAAGCTGAAACGTCAAGACTGGGCCAAGAAATATCTCAAGACTGATTTTCTAAGGTTTTATGGACTGATGAAATGAGAGTGAGTCTTGATGGGCCAGATGGATGGGCCCGTGGCTGGATTGGTAAAGGGCAGAGAGCTCCAGTCCGACTCAGACGCCAGCAAGGTGGAGGTGGAGTACTGGTTTGGGCTGGTATCATCAAAGATGAGCTTGTGGGGCCTTTTCGGGTTGAGGATGGAGTCAAGCTGAACTCCCAGTCCTACTGCCAGTTTCTGGAAGACACCTTCTTCAAGCAGTGGTACAGGAAGAAGTCTGCATCCTTCAAGAAAAACATGATTTTCATGCAGGACAATGCTCCATCACACACGTCCAAGTACTCCACAGCGTGGCTGGCAAGAAAGGGTATAAAAGAAGAAAATCAAATGATATGGCCTCCTTGTTCACCTGATCTGAACCCCATTGAGAACCTGTGGTCCATCATCAAATGTGCGATTTACAAGGAGGAAAACAGTACACCTCTCTGAACAGTGTCTGGGAGGCTGTGGTTGCTGCTGCACGCAATGTTGATGGTGAACAGATCAAAACACTGACAGAATCCATGGATGGCAGGCTTTTGAGTGTCCTTGCAAAGAAAGGTGGCTATATTGGTCACTGATTTGTTTTTGTTTGGTTTTTGAATGTCAGAAATGTATATTTGTGAATGTTGAGATGTTATATTGGTTTCACTGGTAAAAATAAATAATTGAAATGGGTATGAATTTGTTTTTTGTTAAGTTGCCTAATAATTATGCACAGTAATAGTCACCTGCACACACAGATATCCCCCTAAAATAGCTAAAACTAAAAACTACTTCCAAAAATATTCAGCTTTGATATTAATGAGTTTTTTGTGTTCATTGAGAACATGGTTGTTGTTCAAATTAAATCCTCAAATAAAATTAATCCTCAAAAATACAACTTGCCTAATAATTCTGCACTCCCTGTATATATATACTAACCCTGTTCAGACGAACAGACTGTGATCTGTTCGTAAGGAAGTCCAGAGTGCAATTACAGAGTTGTGTGCTGATGCCAAGTTGTTCCAGCTTCAGTGTTAGCTTGGAAGGGCTAACTGTATTAAAAGCTGAGCTGAAATCAACAAACAGCATCCTGGCATAGGTGTCAGGGTTATCCAAGTGAGTCAGTGCAGAATAAAGTACAGTGGAAATGGCGTCCTCAGTTGATCTATTTGGGCGATAGGCAAATTGGTACGAGTCCAGGCTGGGAGGCAGACAGGCCTTAAGGTGGGTGAGGACCAGTCTTTCGAAGCACTTAGCGATGAAATCCACTACAGTGTTTATGTGCAGTGTTTTGATTTCACTTTGTGATGATTTGAATGTTTTACAGCCTCTGAAGGAGATTCTTCCTCCAACAAGTGTGAGAGTGTGTGTTCCTGCTGCAGTGAGAGAGTAAGAAATTATGATGTTTACACTGTAATCTGGAATATTAATGTTCTTCATCTGTGGTCTCCTGCTGTTGTACCAAATCTACCTCAGGGTTTGTGTTGTGCGTTCTGATATGTTGTTTCACCTCCATTCATTTTCCTCCACAGAAACTTCGACCTGCAGTCAGAAGTTAGTCCATAATACAGCAGTGGAAGTGAGGAGATTTGAATAGCAGGATATGGAGCAGATGGGTGATGATGTCACTGCACGCGGCCTGAGATCATCAACATCCTCATAATTGAATCTAATGCAGCATTCTGACACAAAACATCAGACTTCATCATCAGTAAAAGCTGGTGTTCGCTTTTCAGTTTGGAAGAAAGAAACTGCTCTGATTTCCTGTAAAGTTTTAGAGACCTTCTGAAATCTGGTATTTTTTATTAAGCGCTTCAGCACTTTTATTCTTTGTAAAATAATATTTATGTATCTATTGTCATGTAGCACCTTCATCTTTTCACTGTTTACTGTATAAGGCTGAAATAATTATAGTTTATTTGCCTCAAATATTTTCATGAACAAAACCAAAGTGTTTTGGGTCTCTGATGCACCTTAAGTCAAAAATGTTGGTTTTTAAATGTTGTTCTGTGTGTGTATATATAATACATATAGTTTTGTATATATAAAGTTTTAACCTCATATATTTACACCTCATATAATTATTATATACGTGGGTAAAAACAGTGTTTTGTCCTTACATTAATTGGCCACTAGATGGCACTGAAGTGTTCTGATTTAGTTCTATGTTGTCATTATATTAATTGGCCAATAAACGTCGCTGTAGATTTTCATGTTTCTACACAAAGACAGAAGAGTTTATTTATTTCTGATAAATGCCCCCCTAGATTTATCCTTATAAATTTTATCTGTCAAATTGCAATAAATCTAATTTTTGTAAATCACAATCAGTGAAAGCTTCCTTTTTCTTTCAATATAAACTAAAAAAACTTTAATAATGAATTTTTCTTTAATTTTTTGTTACTGCCCTTTTCCTTCAATGATAAATGGCATTCTAATATTAAACTTCAATTATTTCCAATACTTTCCATATGCTTTTTCTAAATCTGCAGTTCTCCTATATTTTTTTAATAATAATACATTTTATATTTTCCCTTAAACCTTCATTTTCGAATAAACTATAATTTCCAATAACAGCTATGTTTTTTGACTGATTTATCTTGTATTGATCTATCAATACAGAGGTTACATTATTAGTTAAATCATTAGACACTAACCAATAGTCAATACGAGAATGAAGAGATGAGTCCTTATTACTCCATCTATATTCTTCCCTGTCTGGATACTTAAAACGCCAAACAACAGTAAGGCCCAGACTTAAACATACACCAACCAACTCACTATAAGGGCCCGATCTAGGTTTATGAGGCCATCCATCAATAGTTTCATTAAACACAGTATTGCTATTGCACTTGTTAGACCTAAACTGCATTTCGTTGCCTTGTGAACAGAAACTTACAGATCATTGGACGAGACACCTGTCACTTACCTGTATATCTTGACAGACAGGTGTCTTGTACAATGATCTGTAAGTTTCTGTTCACAAACTATACCTAGTTTTCGGATTTGTTCATTTGATTTTGAATTTGTTAATTTGTTTTCAGATTTATTAATGATTTTTGCGCTTTGGGACCACCCTCTTGGTTTCTGTCAACTGTGAGCGACGTCACGTGCATCACTTCCTCATCCGGAAGCTACAAATCAATGAACAGTAAGAAGCACTGTTGCACGTGCGTTGTGCATTCAGGACGGTGACGTCTCTGTAAATGAATTCTAAGTTTATTTGTAGAAATACATTTTTTCTGCACAAAATAATGTCATAATGAAGATTCTGAAAGATGGAGAATGGATTTGCTTTATTGAAGCTTCTGCTTATTTCAGTATTTTCTCTTCGTGTCTCCTCAGCAGGTGAGTTTTAATAAATAAATATAATCCAGTTTGTACAGATGTAGATGTTTGTCAGCATTTCAGCAGATTCAGAACAAGTCATTATTTATCCCGCAGTGCGCGCGCTGCTGAAGTACTAAACTTATCACTATATAATATCTGTCACTGCGAATATTAATGCAAATAATTCACTTAACCCACATTTATTTATGTATCATGTATTTTAGATGGTTGTTATAAGATCTGGATAGAAATAATGTGTATTTCTGACAGTATAACTTAAACTATAAAACCGGAAAATAAAGGAAGTCTAAGTGTAAACAAGCAGAGAGGAAGTTTCATTTCTTCTATTTTTTTTCTCACGGTGCAGTTGCTCACTTTGGCCAGTAGAGGCGCTGTTGGGTTTAGAATGTTTAGAGATCTTGTGAATGTACAGAGCAACACTGTAAAAGGCGCTGAATGTTTGTGTTTTCAGCTTTAATTGTAATTGTTGAACCATTCATTATTGTGTACAGATCCACACTCTCTGCAGTACCTCCACACTGGACTCCCACCAGGAACACATTTCCCAGAGTTCACTGCTGTTGGTCTGTTTGATGGAGAGCAGTTTGTGTACTATGACAGCAACATCAGCAGGATGATCCCAAAGACAGAGTGGATCCAGAACATCAGTGCAGATTACTGGGACAGAGAGACTCAGAAGCAGTATGCTAATCAGGAAATCTTCAAAATTTACCTGGATGTAATAAAGAAGGAGTTTAATCATACTGAAGGTATACAAACACACACACACACACACACACACACACCCCGCTTTAATAATTAACACACACATTTACTGCATTATGGTGCAACTGCAGGTGTGAATTTACAACTCACTTCCACCAACCACATTAATGTATAAATATATAAAAATGTTGCTGTTGCAAAGCAAAATCACATCTGATTGCCCAGGAGAAAGATCACATTCACTTCTACCACACAAGAGTTTGATCTTTCCTGAATTGTTCTTCAGATTTCTACAGACATGAAGTTCTAACAGGAGTGTGTCCACTTAGCAGCAGTTTAGCAGTTTGCTTGTGTGTGTGTGTGTGTGTGTGTGTGTGTATGTATGTGTGTGTGTGTGTGTGTATGTGCAGGAATTCATACACTACAGAGGATGTACGGCTGTGAGATTGATGTTAACGGCACCACTAGAGGATACGATCAGTACGGTTATGATGGAGAAGATTTCTTCAGTCTGGATCTGAACACTGGAAGCTGGACTGCAGTTGATGATGAAGTTGAGATCTTTATAAACAGATGGGATCCGAGAAGATCTGAGGCTAAATACTGGAAGAACTTCATGGAGACTGAGTGTATCGACTGGATAAAGAAGTTCGTGTCTATGGAGAGGAAAGGTGTGTGATCTGCTGTGTTACTGTAACACACTTCAATCATTCTACACACACACTGATAGTGTACACACTAATAACACACTCCCTCACTACAACACACACACTGATAGTGTACACATTAATAACACACTCCCTCACTACAACACACACTCTGATAGTGTACACACTAATAACGCACTCCCTCACTACAACACACACTCTGATGGTGTACACACTAATAACACACTCCTCACTACAACACACACCTGATGGTGTACACACTAATAACGCACTCCCTCACTACAACACACACACTGATAGTGTACACATTAATAACACACTCCCTCACTACAACACTCACACTGATGGTGTACACACTAATAACGCACTCCCTCACTACAACACACACACTGATAGTGTACACATTAATAACACACTCCCTCACTACAACACTCACACTGATGGTGTACACACTAATAACGCACTCCCTCACTACAACACACACTCTGATAGTGTACACACTAATAACACACTCCCTCACTACAACACACTCTGATAGTGTACACACTAATAACACACCCTCACTACAACACACACTGATAGTGTACACATTAATAACACACTCCTCACTACAACACTCACACTGATGGTGTACACACTAATAACACACTCACTACAACACACACTCTGATGGTGTACACACTAATAACACACTCCTCACTACAACACACACCTGATAGTGTACACACTAATAACACACTCCTCACTACAACACACACACTGATAGTGTACACACTAATAACACTCCCTCACTACAACACACACACTGATAGTGTACACACTAATAACACACTCCTCACTACAACACACACTTATAGTGTACACACTAATAACACACTCCTCACTACAACACACACACTGATAGTGTACACTAATAACACACTCCCTCACTACAACACACACACTGATAGTGTACACACTAATAACACACTTCCTCACTACAACACACTCTGATAGTGTACACTAATAACACACTCCCTCACTACAACACACACACTGATAGTGTACACACTAATAACACACTCCCTCACTACAACACACACTCTGATAGTGTACACACTAATAACACTCCTCACTACAACACACACTCTGATAGTGTACACTAATAACACACTCCCTCACTACAACACACACTCTGATAGTGTACACTAATAACACACTCCCTCACTACAACACACACTCTGATAGTGTACACACTAATAACACACCTCACTACAACACACTCTGATAGTGTACACTAATAACACTCTCCTCACTACAACACACACTGATAGTGTACACTAATAACACACTCCCTCACTACAACACACACTGATAGTGTACACTAATAACACACTCCTCACTACAACACACACTCTGATAGTGTACACACTAATAACACACTCCCTCATTACAACACACACTCTGATAGTGTACACACTAATAACACACTCCCTCATTACAACACACACTCTGATAGTGTACACTAATAACACACTCCCTCACTACAACACACACACTGATAGTGTACACACTAATAACACACTCCCTCACTACAACACACACACTGATAGTGTACACACTAATAACACACTCCCTCACTACAACACACACACTGATAGTGTACACACTAATAACACACCTCACTACAACACACACACTGATAGTGTACACACTAATAACACACTCCCTCACTACAACACACACACACTTATAGTGTACACACTAATAACACACTCCCTCACTACAACACACACACTTATAGTGTACACACTAATAACATTTTTTTCAACACACACACACACACACACACACACACACACACTCTTACATACATAGATAGCCTAATGTATGTCCTGTAGCTTCCTTCAAACTTTTTTTAAAAATATTAATAAATAAATCTCACAGGGTTTATTATATTTATGTCTCTGTGTTTCTGCAGTTCCTCCTGCAGCATCTGTGTTCCAGAAACACTCGTCTTCTCCAGAGGTGGTGTGTCATGCTACAGGTTTCTTCCCCAAAGCACTGAATATCTGCTGGCAGAAGGACGGAGTGGACGTGTATAAGGGCGTGGATCTCAGAAAGACTTTACCCAACCAGGATGGAAGCTTCCAGAAGAGGAGCATTCTGAAAGTCTCAGCTGAGGAGCTGCAGAAACACACCTACACCTGTGTGATTGAGCACAGCAGCTTGGAGAAGGAGATGGTGCTCAAAGTACCAAAAGGTCCTGATCCACTACACATTTACAGAGTGAACACTGATTGATTTACTGATGCAGCAGATAATAAAGACTCTGTTCTGATTTAACAGGTGGAGGATCAGATGGAGGACTGATTGTGATTGGGATCGTCGTTGGTGTGGTCGTGTCTCTCCTTTTTCTTGTTGCTGTTGTTGCTGGAATTGTGGTCTGGAAAAAGAAAAACTTTGGTAAAAAGAGGAAAAAACAGGTATGAAGTTCACAGAGACCAGATTCAAACTTTGTAATTTTTGCAACAGGATTTATTGGATGTTTCACATATTTTAACTTTAATTGTTAAATAAAACACACCAATAATCTGATTCTTAATTAAACACAGAGCACAGATTTGATAATAACTGTGTGTTCATCATCGGTGTTTCAGGATTTAAACCTGTTCCATCCAGTGCCTGTAAGTGAAACTTTATGATTCATAAATGATGTTTAAATCCACTACAGTGTTTATGTGCTGCAGTGTTTTGATTTCACTTTGTGATGATTTGAATGTTTTACAGCCTCTGAAGGAGATTCTTCCTCCATTAACTTCTAAAGTGTGAGAGTGTGTGATCCTGCTGCAGTGAGTGAGTAAGACATGATGATGTTTACACTGTAATCTGGAATATTAATGTTCTTCATCTGTGGTCTCCTGCTGTTGTACCAAATCTTCCTCAGGGTTTGTGTTGTGTTTCACCTCCATTCACTTCCTCCACAGAAACTTCAACCTGCAGTCAGATGATCATCCATAATACAGCAGTGGAACTGAGGAGATATGAATAGCAGGATATGGATCAGATGGGTGATGATGTCACTGCACACAGCCTGAGATTATCAACATCTTCACAATTGAATCTAATCCAGCATTCTGACACAAAACATCAGACTTCATCATCAGTAAAAGCTGGTGTTCGCTTTTTAGTTTGGATGCTCTGATTTCCTGTAACGTTTTAAACACCTTCTGAAATCTGGTATTTTTTATAAAGCGCTTCAGCACTTTTATTCTTTTTAAAATAAGTGATTATTTATCTATTGTCATGTAGCATCTTCATCTTTTCACTGTTTACTGTATAATGCGGAAATAATCATAACAGTTCACTTGCCTCCAATATTTGCATTAACAAAACCAGTATTTGCACATTAAGTCAAAAATGTTGTTTTTTAAAATGTTGTCCTGTGTGTGTGTGTGTGTGTGTGTGTGTGTGTGTATATATATATATATATATTGTATATATCAAGTTTTAATAAAAGTATTTATTTTTAATAATTTTTTTAATGTGATTTTTGTTAAGAACCAAACCTGATTTTTTGATGCACTGGCTACTAAAGAAAAATTGATGTAGGCCAATTTAGCTGTGTGTGTGTGCGTGTGTGTGTGTGTGTGTGTGTGTAAGAATGCAGATTTTATGATGTGCACATGAATTTGAATGAAAACACAAAACAAAGAAGCGAAGGACAGAAGCTGAACTATAGACCAATAATGGCATCTCTATGGGACTAAGTGAGAGAATGAGTGTTGTGAAGAGTGACACACACACACACACACACACACACACACACACACATCCCTGATTCCATATATACAGGTGCATCTTAATAAATTTGAATATCAATAAAAAGTTGATTTATTGCAGTAATTCAATACAAAAAATTAGACTGGTATATTATTATAGATATCACACAACTTACAGATAATGAAAACCCAAAATTCAGTATCTCAGAAAATGATATTATGAAAATAGTTGAATATTGGAGACTGGTGGTGTCTCACTCTATTCAGATCATTAACTCCAAACACCTGCAAATGTTCCTGAGACTTTAAATGTTCTCTCAGTCTGGTTCAGTCTCCACAATCATGGGGGAAAACTGCTGACATGACAGTTATCCAGCAGCAAGACACAGAAGGTCTTTGGTAAAGAAGCTACTTTTCACAGAGTGCAGTATCCAATCACATTAATAATTACTGATATTTATTTATGTCAGGGTCAAACTCAATTGCACAGGGGGCAAAACTCAAAGCCCACTTTAGGTCACGAGCCGAACAGGATAACCAGTTATTAAACAAACTACACAATGTTTTTTTAAACATAAATATGAATAAAAACAGACATGAATATTATTCCAGAATAAATAAACTTAAACTTTAAAATTAACTTTCCATAATCTCTCCTGTCAAAATTATACAAGTTAGAAATATGAACATGCTGCAAAAAAAACTGAACAAATCAATAAAAATGGTGCTTTTAAGTAAACGTTAAAATAACAACACATCTAAACAATCAGATTTCTTTGCTCTTATGCCATTTTATAAAAAATAATCTTAAACTTTAAATAACAATATATTTTGCTTTCCATAAAAATATCTCCAGTCAAACACCAGACGTCTCACAGCTTCATCATGCAGCTCTTCAGAAACTCTCCCTCAGTAAATAACCTGCTGATGTGACTCTGGTTTCTCATCTGTTTTCACACCAGCTTCACTTTGTGATTGTTCTCTGGTGAAACACGTCTACTGAAATGTCAGATTCTTCTTTAACTCTTCTACTTTCTGTATCTTCTGCTCTGCATTCAGGTTTTTCAGCTTCTCCTGATGTTTTGTCTCGTAGTTCCGTCTCAGATTCAGTTCCTTAATTACAGCCACATTCACTCCATAAATAACACACACGTGTTTACCGCCAGTGTCAGTAAACATCTACTCAGAGTCAACTTCACTCTTCACCACTGTGAGGCGCTGTTTCACAATAACTGTACAATAGAGTTAAATACATCAACAGAAGCTCCACTTGATTGACGCTGGAATGTTCCCAGGTAGTCTAGTGTCCGGTGAGGCAGCTGAAGCGCTGCATTATGGGATCTGTAGTTTGTGTTATCAGCGCTTCATATCGCCGGGACATTAATAACTATAACAATAATAGATCTTTATTAAATCATCTCACGGGCCGGATTTGACACTGAGTTTGACATCCCTGATCTATGTGAAGACGACACTGATCATGTTAATGATTTCTCACAATAATTATTAACAATCATTTAACAAGGTAGGAAACAGCTATTATTTGAAAAGGCTCACGGGCGACTCATGTGGTCCTTGCGGGCACCACGTTGGTGACCCCTGATGTAGATAATTAACTTTATATTATTCTGATATATATATATATATATATATATATATATATATATATATATATATATATATATATGAGAGTATATAAATAACTTTATATACGTTTTATACACCTCATATCATTATATACATGGGTGAAAACATTGTTTTGTCCTTACATTAATTGGCCACTAGATGGCACTAAAGTTTTCTGATTTAGTTCTAAGTTGTCATTATATTAATTGGCCAATAAACGGTGCTGTAGAGTTTCATGTGTCATTAAAACTGCATTAAAATTATCCACCTGTAGTTTAGTGTCAGTATACAGTGCTGTGTTTGGTGTAGTTTAGTGTCTCTGTAAATCCCATATCGCAGTGTCCGTGTTCCCTTACAGTGGAATATAAACCACACTGACTGACCAAGCTGAGATCCCCACGGAGATAAAAGGGGCGACATTTGATGGTTCCAGATTTGATGTGTAGGAGCGTGAAAGTGCTGTCGCACCAGTGGTCATTCACCATCAGACACTCTACACCTCCCCTTGACTCCCCCGACTCCAGTGTTCTGTCCATACGGAGAACCGAGAACATCTCGACCTGCTGAATGTGGTGGTCCGGTACCGCTGGGTTCAGCCATGTCTCAGTGATGCAGAGAAGATTGAAGTTCTGAATGTCCCTCTGGAAACCCACCGTGCCCTGAGGTCATCCAGCTTGTTTTCCAGAGTCTGGACGTGTCTCATTTGCTTCATCACCAGAGCAGTTTTTAATCATGTTTCACATTCACTCTAAAACCAGAGACACTATAAATAGAAATAATTTAAAAAAATGAGGAAAAGAAACTGTTTAATGAGTGTTTAAATGTGGAACACTTTGGTTTTAGGTAGAAAAAAGGGAACGGATTCTGACTGGATAAAGCTTGTGATGATACTTTGAGGTATTTGGGGAAGTAACCGGTTTCGACAGAACACGAAGGCAACAGTAAAAGACTGAACTCAGTATTGACTCGAACTACTAAAATAGATATACTTCTACCAGCAATAATGATACTAATATAAGAAGAATAATTAGTTTTTATTTCTATATAAAGTGTGTTTATGGCGGTTCTGCTTTTCTTCATCGCTTTTCTCCATCTCTCCTCAGCAGGTAAGTTTAAATATCAGCTCGTCTAAAAGTGTATTTATGTAAATGTTATGTATGATGTATAATGTGATGTAAAAAGTTATGAATGTGTGATTACCAGTGTTGTGCTAGTTACTGAGAAATAGTAACAGTTACTAGTTACTTCATTCAAAAAGTAACTCACTTACTTTGTTGAAAAGTAATGCGTTACTGTTAAAAGTAACTTTTTATTTACTTTTTTAAAAGAACCTTCTTTAATGTTCACATTAATGCCCTTTTATGTTTTATAGTCTACAAACACAAAACTGAATTAAACACAGAGTCATTTTTAAACACTATTATATTAAAGTCAGAGCAGCACAAACTGAATATATCACAAGCATTTCTGAAATAAAGAACAAAACAAGCTGAATAATATATTCACAATCAAAAACTAAAGTGGCTTCTGCTGTTGTGTTGAGCTCTTAAACATGTTCCTTTCACAGCTGAAGTATGAAAACTATCAACAATGTAGAACAGAACACCAGGTTAGCGCATAGCTACTAGCTTCATCGAGGCATGGAGTTTCTGGAGAGAGAGCGGTTTATACGACGTTCGAACCAGAAAGACACAGTTACACTTGACTAAAAAGTTTTTGTCTTTATGCTTAACTAAAGTGAAATAATAAGCCTATTTTCACTTTGAGAAACTCGTCTTGCTCTCGCCTCGACTCGCCATTACTGCTGCACAGACCTGAATAAACGGAGACACGCCCACAGTGCGTCTTCTTCGTGTTTACAGTGGTTCATCCACCAACCCTACAATGCGTCTCTGCTGTAAACAGGTTACACTGTAGTCTACACTTCAGCCCAAATTCATTCATTTTATAGAAGTAACCCACAAATGCACCATACGGTAACGGAGTTACTTTATTTTTAAAAGCATTACAGTATTAGTTACAGTCAAAAGTAACTGCATTTCTGCCCAACACTGCTGATTATTAATCTCGCAGTGCTCATTATGTGCTAAAGTACTGAAGTTAAGAAATAAAGGTGAAATGCGTTAATATCTGTGTCACTACGAGTCTTTAACATTCTGAGGATCTTTATGAACGATTTCTCCAAAAAGTCAGTTGCTGTGATTTTGTCAGTATTAAAATAACAATTTTAAGTGATCTTAAAGGTTTTTGTCAAAGCAGTTATCACACACATGTTGGTAAAGAGTCACCGTGTTCACTGCTCTTTCTACATAAATACATGTAGGAACATCAGAAGACTTTTACCAAAATCAAAAGGACAAAATTTCTTATCCAATTACAGAAAAGTTCTCACACATAATATATGAAACCTTTTTAACACATATTTATTGTAGAATTGTTTTAGCAGCCTTTAAAAACATCACATTTAATTCCATCCAAAGTTGCAGTAATGTTTAGATCTTGTGTTAGACATTAAACAGTAAACCAGTTCATTTTAATGGGAGTAATGGGGTTTAGTTCAGGACTCTGTGGTGACCAGTTCATGGGTGAAAAAGATTCCTCATGACCCTGTTTCACACTTTGAGCCTGATGATGATGATATGAATGATCTGTTTGAGGTAATGGGTCTGTTATAGGATTTTTTCTGTGCTGATTCTAGAAAGGTTTTGGCAGCAGCCGAATGTTGCCAGACATTTCGTTATTACAGGCCTCAAAAAAAAAAAAAGTATCATTCTGTATTTTAAGCTGCTATCTTGTGAAAGTATAGAGTAATATGGCAGGTGATATTCTATAGTAACTGCATGTCCTATCATTAACTTTATGTAAATATTAAATCATTTACATTGTTTCAGAGCCACATGTTCTGCAGTATCTCAACACTGCAATCACACCAGGACCATGTTTCCCAGAGTTCACTGCTATCAGTCTGTTTGATGGAGACCAGTTTGTGTACTATGACAGCAAGATCAGGAAGATGATCCCAAAGACAAATTGGATCCAGAAGATCAGTGCAGATGATCCACATTACTGGGAGAGAGAGACTCAGAAACATCTGCATGATCAGGAAACCTTAAACGTTTATCTGAGTGATGTGATGAAGGACTCTAAACAGACTGAAGGTAAAAACACACAGTTTTAAAGACTAACACACACACACACACACACACACACACACACACACACACACACACACACCTTGAATCACATTGTTCACTGTGTGTATTGAGAGGCTGAAGATTAAGGTCCGTTCAGCACCAGTGACTGTATCATGTATCATATACAGAAATGTCCTGTATGATACATGTAGAAACATGTCCAGAAATATAGATCTGATGTAGATCTGATCCAAGCTGAACCCAGAACCCCAGAGCTGTGAGGAAACAATGTTACCTGCTGCACTACTGAACCCTACAGGAGCTTATCTTCATTTAATACCAGTCATTTCTTCACTGTCAGCACCTGCACTCTCAGAACAATCACTACACACACTGAGCTGCAGTTTATTAATGTGCTTTTCCAAATCCACACTTTCCACACCTCAGAGCCTAGTAAAAATCTGTGTGTGTGTGTGTGTGTGTGTGTGTGTGTGTGTGTGTGTGTGTGTGTGTGCAGGAATTCATACACTACAGAGGATGTACGGCTGTGAGATTGATGTTGACGGCACCACTAGAGGATACGATCAGTACGGCTATGATGGAGAAGATTTCTTCAGTCTGGATCTGAACACTGGAAGCTGGACTGCAGTTAATGATGAAGTTGAGATCTTTATAAACAGATGGGATCCTATAAGATCTAAGGCTAAATACTGGAAGAACTTTCTGGAGACTGAGTGTATCAACTGCATAAAGAAGTTTGTGTCTTACAGCAGAGAGACTCTGGAGAGGAAAAGTGTGTGATAACACACTCCCTCACTACAACACACACACTGATAGTGTACACACTAATAACACACTCCCTCACTACAACACACACACTGATAGTGTACACACTAATAACACACTCCCTCACTACAACACACACTGATAGTGTACACACTAATAACACACTCACTACAACACACACACTCTGATAGTGTACACTAATAACACACTCCCTCACTACAACACACACACTGATAGTGTACACACTAATAACACACTCCCTCACTACAACACACACTCTGATAGTGTACACACTAATAACACACTCCCTCACTACAACACACACACTGATAGTGTACACACTAATAACACACTCCTCACTACAACACACACACTGATAGTGTACACACTAATAACACACTCCTCACTACAACACACACACTGATAGTGTACACACTAATAACACACTCCTCACTACAACACACACTCTGATAGTGTACACACTAATAACACACCTCACTACAACACACACACTGATAGTGTACACACTAATAACACACCCTCACTACAACACACACACACTGATAGTGTACACACTAATAACAGACTCCTCACTACAACACACACACTGATAGTGTACACACTAATAACACACTCACTACAACACACACTCTGATAGTGTACACTAATAACACACTCCTCACTACAACACACACACTGATAGTGTACACACTAATAACACACTCCTCACTACAACACACACTCTGATAGTGTACACACTAATAACACACTCCTCACTACAACACACACTCTGATAGTGTACACACTAATAACACACTCCTCACTACAACACACACACTGATAGTGTACACACTAATAACACACTCCTCACTACAACACACACACTGATAGTGTACACACTAATAACACACTCCTCACAACACACACACTGATAGTGTACACACTAATAACACACTCCTCACTACAACACACACTCTGATAGTGTACACACTAATAACACACTCCTCACTACAACACACACACTGATAGTGTACACACTAATAACAGACTCCTCACTACAACACACACACTGATAGTGTACACACTAATAACAGACTCCTCACTACAACACACACTGATAGTGTACACACTAATAACACACCCTCACTACAACACACACTCTGATAGTGTACACACTAATAACACACCTCACTACAACACACACACTGATAGTGTACACACTAATAACACACTCCTCACTACAACACACACTCTGATAGTGTACACACTAATACACACACTTCATTACTACAACACACACACTGATAGTGTACACACTAATAACACACTCCTCACTACAACACACACACACTGATAGTGTTCACACTAATAACACACTCCTCACTACAACACACACACACTGATAGTGTACACACTAATAACACACTCCCTCACTACAACACACACTGATAGTGTACACACTAATAACACACTCCCTCACTACAACACACACACTTATAGTGTACACACTAATAACACACTCCTCACTACACACACACACTGATAGTGTACACACTAATAACACACTCCCTCACTACAACACACACTCTGATAGTGTACACACTAATAACACACTCCCTTACTACAACACACACACTGATAGTGTACACACTAATAACACACTCCCTCACTACAACACACACTCTGATAGTGTACACACTAATAACACACTCCCTCACTACAACACACACACTGATAGTGTACACACTAATAACACACTCCCTCACTACAACACACACTGATAGTGTACACACTAATAACACACTCCTCACTACAACACACACTGATAGTGTACACACTAATAACACACTCCCTCACTACAACACACACACTGATAGTGTACACACTAATAACACACCTCACTACAACACACACACTGATAGTGTACACTAATAACACTCCTCACTACACACACACTGATAGTGTACACACTAATAACACACTCCTCACTACAACACACACACTGATAGTGTACACACTAATAACACACTCCCTCACTACAACACACACTGATAGTGTACACACTAATAACACACTCCCTCACTACAACACACACTGATAGTGTACACTAATAACACACTCCTCACTACAACACACACTGATAGTGTACACACTAATAACACACTCCACACTACAACACACACACACTGATAGTGTACACACTAATAACACACTCCTCACTACAAAACACACTGATAGTGTACACACTAATAACACACTCCCTCACTACAACACACACACTGATAGTGTACACACTAATAACACACTCCTCACTACAACACACACTGATAGTGTACACACTAATAACACACTCTCACTACAACACACACACACTTATAGTGTACACACTAATAACACACTCCTCATTACAACACACACACTGATAGTGTACACACTAATAACACACTCCCTCACTACAACACACACTCTGATAGTGTACACACTAATAACACACTCCTTACTACAACACACACACTGATAGTGTACACACTAATAACACACTCCTCACTACAACACACACCTGATAGTGTACACACTAATAACACACTCCTCACTACAACACACACACTGATAGTGTACACTAATAACACACCTCACTACAACACACACTGATAGTGTACACACTAATAACACACTCCTCACTACAACACACACTGATAGTGTACACTAATAACACACTCCTCACTACAACACACACTGATAGTGTACACACTAATAACACACTCCTCACTACAACACACACACTGATAGTGTACACACTAATAACACACTCCTCACTACAACACACACACTGATAGTGTACACACTAATAACACACTCCTCACTACAACACACACACACTGATAGTGTACACACTAATAACACACTCCCTCACTACAACACACACTGATAGTGTACACACTAACACACTCCCTCACTACAACACACACTGATAGTGTACACACTAACACACTCCTCACTACAACACACACTGATAGTGTACACACTAATAACACACTCCACACTACAACACACACACACTGATAGTGTACACACTAATAACACACTCCCTCACTACAAAACACACTGATAGTGTACACACTAATAACACACTCCCTCACTACAACACACACACTGATAGTGTACACACTAATAACACACTCCTCACTACAACACACACTGATAGTGTACACACTAATAACACACTCCTCACTACAACACACACCTGATAGTGTACACACTAATAACACACTCCTCACTACAACACACACTGATAGTGTACACTAATAACACACTCCTCACTACAACACACACACACTGATAGTGTACACACTAATAACACTCCTCACTACAACACACACTGATAGTGTACACACTAATAACACACTCCTCACTACAACACACACTGATAGTGTACACTAATAACACACTCCTCACTACAACACACACTGATAGTGTACACACTAATAACACACTCCTCACTACAACACACACTGATAGTGTACACACTAATAACACACCCTCACTACAACACACACTGATAGTGTACACACTAATAACACACTCCTCACTACAACACACACACTGATAGTGTACACACTAATAACACACTCCTCACTACAACACACACTGATAGTGTACACACTAATAACACACCTCACTACAACACACACACTGATAGTGTACACACTAATAACACACTCCTCACTACAACACACACTGATAGTGTACACACTTATAACACACTCCTCACTACAACACACACACTGATAGTGTACACTAATAACACACTCCTCACTACAACACACACTGATAGTGTACACACTAATAACACACACACTGATAGTGTACACTAATAACACACACACTGATGGTGTACACACTAATACACACTCCTCACTACAACACACACACACACACTGATAGTGTACACACTAATAACACACTCCTCACTACAACACACACTGATAGTGTACACTAATAACACACTCCTTACTACAACACACACACTGATAGTGTACACACTAATAACACACCCTCACTACAACACACACACTGATAGTGTACACACTAATAACACACTCCTCATTACAACACACACACTGATAGTGTACACACTAATAACACACTTCCTCACTACAACACACACACTGATAGTGTACACACTAATAATACACTCCTCACTACAACACACACACTGATAGTGTACACAATCATAACACACCCTCACTACAACACACACACTGATAGTGTACACACTAATAACACACTCCTCACTACAACACACACACACACTGATAGTGTACACACTAATAACACACTCCTCACTACAACACACACACGGATAGTGTACACACTAATAACACACTCCTCATTACAACACACACTGATAGTGTACACACTAATACACACCTCACTACAACACACACAGATAGTG
This sequence comes from Silurus meridionalis, assembly GCF_014805685.1. Classification (NCBI taxonomy): domain Eukaryota; kingdom Metazoa; phylum Chordata; class Actinopteri; order Siluriformes; family Siluridae; genus Silurus; species Silurus meridionalis. Next base: position 17,850,422 of record NC_060910.1, on the reverse strand, counting down.
TACACACTAATAACACACTCTCACTACAACACACACACTGATAGTGTACACACTAATAACACACTCCTCACTACAACACACACTGATAGTGTACACACTAATAACACACCCTCACTACAACACACACACACACTGATAGTGTACACACTAATAACACACTCCTCACTACAACACACACTCTGATAGTGTACACACTAATAACACACTCCTCACTACAACACACACACTGATAGTGTACACACTAATAACACACTCCTCACTACCACACACACTGATAGTGTACACACTAATAACACACTCCTCACTACAACACACACACACTGATAGTGTACACACTAATAACACACTCCTCATTACAACACACACACTGATAGTGTACACACTAATAACACACTTCCTCACTACAACACACACAGATAGTGTACACACTAATAATACACTCCCTCACTACAACACACACACTGATAGTGTACACAATCATAACACACTCCTCACTACAACACACACACTGATAGTGTACACACTAATAACACACCTCACTACAACACACACACACTGATAGTGTACACACTAATAACACACTCCTCACTACAACACACACTGATAGTGTACACACTAATAACACACTCCTCATTACAACACACACACTGATAGTGTACACACTAATACACACTCCTCACTACAACACACACACTGATAGTGTACACACTAATAACACACTCCTCACTACAACACACACACACTGATAGTATACACTAATAACACACTCCTCACTACAACACACACACTGATAGTGTACACACTAATAACACACTCCCTCACTAATAACACACACACTGATAGTGTACACACTAATAACACACTCCCTCATTACAACACACACACTGATAGTGTACACACTAATACACACTCCTCACTACAACACACACTGATAGTGTACACACTAATAACACACTCCTCATTACAACACACACACTGATAGTGTACACACTAATAACACACTCCCTCATTACAGCACACACACTGATAGTGTACACACTAATAACACACTCCCTCATTACAACACACACACTGATAGTGTACACACTAATACACACTCCCTCACTACAACACACACACTGATAGTGTACACACTAATAACACACTCCCTCACTACAACAGACACACTGACAGTGTACACACTAATAACACACACACTGATAGTGTACACACTAATACACACTCCCTCACTACAACACACACACTGATAGTGTACACACTAATAACACACACACTGATAGTGTACACACTAATACACACTCCCTCACTACAACACACACTGATAGTAGCATTAGGCAGGAAGTTACAACTGATCGCTCACTTGAAGTCTAAAACCTACATTTTTAGAAAGAGTTTTCTACAAATAATCTTTTCTCGAGTCATTTATAAATAAATAAATCTCACAGGGTTTATTATATTTATGTCTCTGTGTTTCTGCAGTTCCTCCTGCAGCATCTGTGTTCCAGAAAAACTCGTCTTCTCCAGAGGTGGTGTGTCATGCTACAGGTTTCTTCCCCAAAGCACTGAATATTAAATGGAAGAAGGACGGAGAGGACGTGTATGAAGACGTGGAGCTCAGAGAGACGTTAACCAACCAGGATGGAAGCTTCCAGAAGAGGAGCATTCTGAAAGTCTCAGCTAAGGAGCTGCAGAAACACACCTACACCTGTGTGATTGAGCACAGCAGCTTGGAGAAGGAGATGGTGCTCGAAGTACCAGAAGGTTCTGATACAATACAGAATTACAGAGTGAACACTGATTTACTGATGCAGCAGATAATAAACACTCTGTGATGATTTAACAGATGGAGGATCAGATGGAGGATCAGATGGAGGTTCAGGTGGAGGATCAGATGGAGGATCAGATGGAGGATCAGATGGAGGACAGATTGGTATTATTGTTGGTGTGGTTGTGTCTCTCGTTGTTCTTGTTGCTGTTGTTGCTGGAATTGTGGTCTGGAAGAAGAAAAACTCTGATGAAAGGAGAAAAAGAGACGGGTATGAAGTTCACAGAGACCAGATTCAAACTTTGTAATTTTTTAAACAGGATTTAATGAATATTTCACATATTTTTTAGTTCAATTGTTAAATAAAAAAACAATAATCTGATTCTGAATAAACACAGAGCACAGATTTAATAATAACTGTGTGATCATCATCTGTGTTTCAGGATTCAGACTTGTTCTATCCAGTGCCTGTAAGTGAAACTTTATGATCCATAAATGATGTTTAAATCCACTACAGTGTTTATGTGCTGCAGTGTTTTGATTTCACGTTGTGATGATTTGAATGTTTTACAGCCTCTGAAGGAGGTTCCTTTTCCATTAACTCCTAAAGTGTGAGAGTGTGTGTTCCTGCTGCAGTGAGAGAGTAAGACATGATGATGTTTACACTGTAATCTGGAATATAAATGTTCTTCATCTGTGGTCTCCTGCTGTTGTACCAAATCTTCCTCAGGGTTTGTGTTGTGTTTCACCTCCATTCACTTCCTCCACAGAAACTTCAACCTGCAGTCAGAAGATAATCCATAATACAACAGTGGAACTGAGGAGATATGAATAGCAGGATATGGATCAGATGGGTGATGATGTCACTGCACACAGCCTGAGATCATCAACATCCTCCTAATCAATTCTAATGAAGCATTTGTGAAAGCTGGTGTTTGCTTTTCAGTTTGGATGGAAGAACCTGCTTAGTACTAATTTCCTGTGAAGTTTTCCTGTGAGACCTTCTGAAATCTGGTATTTTTTTATGAAGCGCTTCAGCCTGTTTATTCTATGTAAAATAATGTTTATCTAGTGTCATGTAGCATCTTCATCTTCTTACTGTTTACTGTATAATGCTGAAATAATTATAACCGATTATTTGCCTTGAATATTTTCATGAACAAAACCAAATTGTTTGTGTCTCTGATGCACATTAAGTCAAAAATGTTGGTTTTTAAATGTTGTTGTGTGTGTATATATAATATATATAGTTCTGTAAATAAAAAAGTTTTAATAAAAGTGTGTATTTTTTGTTAAGAACCAAACCTGAAATCAGTTTTGCTGCTCTGGCTGATAAAGCTGTGTGTGTGTGTCTGTGTGTGTGTGTGTGTGTGTGTGTGAATGTGCTAATCAGAAGTAAATTGGAATCAGGTGTTTGTGTTTAGTGACATGGAAGTCAAGTCAAGAAGCTTTTATTGTCATTTCAACCATATATATCTGTACACAGTGAAATGAGACAACGTTCCTCCAGAACCCTGGTGCTACACACGACAACATGGAGCTACATCACAGAAAGCACAGAGCTAAGGATTAGTAAGTGTCCTCACCACACAAGGTGCATTGTGTGAAAACAGTGCAAAGACAAACAAGACTGTGTGGACAAATACACAAAACACAAAATAGCGCCGCCAGTAATTCTGTATATTGCACAATGCGGTGTGTAAAATGGACGTGCAGTGGCTGCTGGGAAATGTAGTTTCTGCCCTTTATCCAGATCCTCTATATACAGTTCAAAATAAAATACTCTCCATAAACTAAGTCTAACAACAAACATATTTAAATCTGCTGTTTAATTCAGTATCAGTGCTGCATATAGTATACATATATATAAAATCATAAAGGAATAATTTGTGCATTTTTAAACACCCAGAGCATCAGTGTTCCTCATAAATATTACCTACTGACTACCGTAATGTTGGCAAAATGACATGCAACCAACATGCATATAAATATTATAATCTTTATGAATAAATGTACAAATATTTTTAACTGTTTTAGACTTGTTTATCTGTATTTCAACACCTCATATAATCACATGCTTAAAAACAGTGTGTTGTTCTTACATTAATTGGCCACTAGATGGCACACAGGCTTGTGTGCACAAACAATTATTTATCAGTTTAAAGTTACTTCTCAGTGTTACAAGTTTATAAGAAGTTTTAACATTAGATCGATTAGATTAGAGCTATTGCATCATTTAACTGTGTGATCCCTCTCTTACCTTTGTTTTTACTTTGCTCCCAGTTTAAACATGAAAGATTTATTTATGTTCAGACTGTGCCTGTATTCTTGTTTTTGATTATAGATGTCAGATGTATTTATGGTGTCAGACTGCTCATTGAAAATTATCTGGAACATTCATTAGAATTATAGAATTTCCCTTAATAAATAGCATGCTGATTTTGCAACATTTTACATTTAAGGCATTTGGCAAATGGCCTTATCCAGACCGACTTAAAATGATCTCATTTATACACTGGGAGCTTGACGGTGCTCAGATCTGAACTCATGATCAATACCAAGTACATCCTTTTAAACATGCCTTAAAACCTCAGGAGCACCAACTGCTTATCTTGAAGAGCTCAAAATCGGAATAGATTGTTATGTTGCTAAATAACTCTGCACCGGTAAAACACAAACACAGATCTTCTGGCTCTTGACAGAGTAAACCATTATCTGATTAAATATATTATTTATTTACAAATCAAAAGTTTGATAGAAATTTTAGATGACAGATTCTGACAAATGGTTTAATCATTTTACATTCAATGACGTACACAATGAACTGATGCTGAGATGTTTTGGGGGTTAAAACTATTCAGGTGAAACCAGTAGAATATATTTTGATCAACATGAACATAAACAACTGATACTGTAGGAAACAGCAGACACTCGAACACAATACATTAAATTAATGTACAAAAGTGTTGGCCATTTGATCAAAACAACAAGAAATGTTCTTATGATGAGCACAAGTGACTAAATGATGTGGAGGTTGAACAAGTAGTTTTGAGAATTTCAGTTCTGATCTGAGAAAACGCTCCAAAGAAACCGAGAAAAACTGTAAATTGGAAAAATTTCTTTGTGAAAGTTGAAAGAAAATCTAAAACAATTTGCTTTTGCTTTTTTTGCACGAACCATTTTGTTTACATTTTGTTTAATTACAAGGTATTCTGTTATGTAGCACCAGGGTTCAGGAGGATCTGCGTCATTCTTTACAAAGTAAATAAAGAGCTGTAACGGTTGGTTAATACAGTAACTGGCTTGCAAAAAAATAAATAAAATAAAACCTGTGTAATCGATGAAAACCAGGTGTGGTTTGTTTTCAGAGGTATTTAAAGGGTTTTACATAACACGCATTCTAACATCATTCTAACAGCATATAGACACTGAACTTGAAATGGGACGTTCAAAAAGCAGTCAGGTGTCCACAAACTTTTGCCTGTTTTGTCTTTGGTTACTACCTTCAATGGGAAAAATGAACAACAACCCAAATGAGATGTGCTTTCAAGTGTTTCTCACTTATGCATACTTCAGGTACTGAACTTTAGTCTATTGTTCTCTGGCCTGGAAAGTCTCCCACAGTGCTCTTCTATGAAATCCAGTGGGAACTAAATGTGGAATAGGATGTTTAAAATGCACATACCAATGTTATAGTAAATCAGAATCAACAGCTCCTATAAGGAACATTAGCTCTAAGTGATGCTTCTGTACTGTGCAGGTGTATTAAAGCAACCTGCCTGATGTTTTTACTTCACTAGATAATGAAAACTAATCCCTGGTTTACTATATTGTATCATTGCAGCATTTCCTGTGCACATTCAGTCCCTGTTCATCTAGAAACATGCTCACAGCAGCGTTTTCTTTTTTATAGTGATTCACTCATAACTGTAGAGTAAAAAAATGGATTAATGTAACACATAACCTTATTATTGGTGAATAAAATGCATTCAAAGAAATTCATATTTTAAAATAGATTTTATTGCATTCTTTTATATACAAAATGTATGTACAGTATAAATATAGAAACATTCATTATTACATTAGGAATAACTGTCAGAAACACAGTGTATCATGTATAATGGTACATTAGGCATTTATCAAATGCATTTCAAGTCGCAGGACACAACAATGAGCTTAATTCAACTTTAATAACAATTTCGAGATTATAAACTAATGTAGAATTTGCCTTAACTAACGCTACAGTTATACTGCTACATGGTACTAATTCTACATTATTACTTGTTAAATCAAGAAAAAGTATTAAGATCAAAGATCAATACGTCGGCGACAAATAAAGATCATTTGGGATCAGTCAAATCTCTTGACCTTAAAACATCAACTAAACATATGTTGGCAGTTTGATCCGTTTTTTTTTACAATTACAGTATCTGGTATTGTACACAATCAGTTATCGTAATCAACCCTTACAAATGACGTCGCTGTAATTGATCCGTAACAATCAGGAATTAAAAATGAATCCCATAATAGCATTTATATTACAATTAATACTGTATGATATACTGTAGTATTCGACTGGCCATATTACACTGTACAGAATAGCCAAAACAGAAGCACCTGCTTGTGTGTGTGTGTGTGTGTGTGTGTGTGTGTGTGTGTGTGTGTGTGTGAACAATATTTAATCCTTAATGTCCTCCTCATCATCTCATTCATCACCTCTTAGATCAAATGGAAAGAAAGAGGATGAGCTCTGAGGTGAGATTGGATGAGGTGAGGCTCTTCTTCTTGTTTTTTCTCTTCACACACAGATTGTTATTCCAGATGTTAACATCATGTCTTACTCTGTCAGAAAGAAAGAGAATCACAGTTAGACATGCGAGAGGACGAGGAAGCTCCTCGAGAATCTCCGAAACATTCAAAACGATTCAGATATAATAAAATCTGTGCACTGTGTTTGACCTACAGTGGAACTGAACTTTACAAAGCACAAAGGTGACATCAGATTATCCTCAAATCCACATTTCTCTCAATCTGTTCTTCACATCTTCCTCCTTCCTCCACTCACCGGAATTCTACTTCCTCCAGACCACAATTCCGGCAACAACAGCAGCAATAACAACGAGAGCCACGCCCACACCAGCGATGATCCAAAACGCTCCTCCATCTGTAAAATCAACACCGAGTCTTTATTACCTGCTGCATCAATAACTTTCACTCGGTAATTCTGTAGTGTATCAGGACCTTTTGGTACTTCGAGCACCATCTCCTTCTCCAAGCTGCTGTGCTCAATCACACAGGTGTAGGTGTGTTCCTGCAGCTCCTCAGCTGAGACTTTCAGAATGCTCCTCTTCTGGAAGCTTCCATCCTGGTTGGGTAACGTCTCACTGAGCTCCACGTCTTCATACACGTCCTCTCCGTTCTTCAGCCAGGAGATATTCAGTGCTTTGGGGAAGAAACCTGTAGCATGACACACCACCCCTGGAGACGGCGAGCTTTTGTGGAACAGTGAAGCCGTGGGAGAAACTACAGAGACACACAGAGACATAAATATTACAAGACTGAGGATTATTTTAGAAATAACATGAGAAGGTTTCACAAGCATGTAAATTGTGTGTGTGTGTTCTTAGTGTGTTATAGTAACAGAGCAGATCACACACACTTCACCTTTCCTCTCCAGAGTGTCTCTGCACTGAGACGTGAACTTCTTCAACAGATCTACACACTCGTTCTTGAGGTAGCTTCATGAACAAAGTGCAGCGGTGTGAATCCCACTTCTTTTTCAGGATCTCAGCCTGAGGTTTCGCCGTGGTCCAGGATTTAGCGCTCAGATCCAGACTGATGAAATCTTCTCCGTCAAAACCGAACCGATCGTATCCTCTAGAGACGCCGCCATCGTGGAGCTCACAGCCGTAGAATTTCTGGAGAGTGTGAACGTCTACACACACACACACACACACACACACACACACACACACACAGAGGTAACATGAGTGCAATGACGTTACTGAGCTGTAGCTTATTGACCCTTTTATTACACATTTGCCTGAACAGAACAACAAACAGAATGTGAAATATTATTATTATTATTATTATTATTATTATTATTATTATTATTATTATTATTAATTATTAGACTAGAAAAGTATCGTTTTGACGCTCGACTTCTTGAAATCGATTTCCCTCGGGGAATTTCTCTTTCCATGAACTTACAAACCTGAGCCATCTGACCACCAATGAATCTTACTTCCTCTCAGACATGGAACTGTCGATAAACTGAACTGTTCAGGATTCCAAAAAAAAAATCAGGGAAGTCCATTTTTTTACTGCTTACTGTAACACGTACTGCTGCGATTTCCGGCTGATGACATTGAAACTACAAATGATTCATCATTTACTATAAAACTTTAAAAATGGCTTTTGGTTATGAAAATCATTTTCCAAGAGGTCTACATCTCAAAGTTTGTGGACTTCGGACCATCAACAGCTATGGAGTTAAGGGCCTTGCTCAGGGGCCCAAAAGTGGCAGTTTGATGTGGCTGGGATTTGACCATCAGATCTAAAGTCCAATGCCTTAACCACTACACTCCACCCAAACCCCCAAAAGGTGGTCACATTACAGTGCCAACTGGAAACCAGATGGACATTACTGTCCTTTCATGGATAGTTTGTTCTCAATTATGTAACAGAAAATTAAATGTAATAATACTGGGATGAATACTGGGATCACTGGGAGGTGGAAGCTCAGCATTTAAGATCCAGTCAGAAAGTCATTGTATGGTGTGTATTTTTACCTTCATTATGATTAAAGCTGGTCATCACTGTGCTCATTATGCTGTTGAAGTTGTCCTGATTGCTTTGCATGTCCTGTGCCTCACTCCTCCAGTACGTTTCTGCCTCAGTCTTCTTCATCCAGTCCTTCACACTGAGCTTCACGCTGCTGCTGCTGTAGGACAGAAACTGCTCTCCGTCCAGCAGACCGACGGCAGTGAACTGGGTTTTGGAGCTGATGGAGGAATTGAGTTGTGCTGTGACGACAGTGTAGAAGTAGTGTAGAGTGTGTGTGTCTGCAAACACGAGAAACAGCAATGAGTGAAATTATAATACAGGAATCACAAAGATGATTTCACGGTACCACGTTTCCATTCCAATCCGATACCAAGTTCTGCTGATACTGATATTCACAGTGTTTTTGAAAGCCATCATTATTAATATTACATAGACTACAATGGATGGATCACAAGATCTGCAGCAATGCAAAGATATATGACCATGTAACAGAATGCATGTGGAGAATGAAATTGTTTGTGTTTTGTATTAAAGCATGTAGTTGGATAGGGGTGACATTTGATTGAAGAATTGATTGTTTCTATACAACATCTGTATGGAAGGTGTTACCATTTCAGGATCATATCCACAAAGTTCTACCCTCAACCCATAAACTATAGAATAAAGAATAAACACTTCTTACCTGCTAAAGTGGAAAGTAGGAAACACGTCAATATTAAAAGTGTCTTCATCATGCTGGACTCATTAATGCACAACACCATAGAACTCCTTTCTAACAGTGGAGAGGCTTTAAAGTGTCATTGGTAAATAGAAACTTTTCTTGCATCACCCTTCAGTCTACCGGCAGCACGCTTTTCCACGTAATAAAAAAAACAAAACAAAAAACTAATGAGGATTTAACAAGAGTGACGTCATCTGTTCATAAGTGGAATTGCTCGATGCACGTTATGAACTCAGAGCATTCATTTTTATATTCAACCACTTGGGGGCAGACTTTCACCCCAGAAACCTGTTTTACCCGAATGATGTATAAACATCCAGCACAATACATTACAATCCCAATAACCTACAGTGTCTGTGAAAAAAAGGGTGGAAAAACCATTGTTTAACACATCAGCCAAAGAAAAATTCATTCATAAATTAAGTTTACTTAAGATGGACGACCGAGGCACTTTATTGGCGTGTCTCATCAGCAGGTGAGTTTTAAAACATAAATAAAATCCAGTTTGAAGTTTGTATTAACGATGTTTTTCAGTATTTCAGCAGATTCAGAATAAGTCATTATTTATCTCAAAATCATTATTATTTATCCCAAGCAGATATCTTACTATCATGTGTATGGTAAAGTACTGAACTTATTTCTATATTATGTGTCACTGCGACTCTTTAACACAAATAATTCATTTAACCCACACGTATTCATGTATTGTGTATTTTAATTAAACTATAAGAGTGTAAAACAAAAATATTATAACAGATCATGAGCACGTTCAATTTAGTTTAGGCAGTTGCAACATTTGGCCAGTAGATGGCGCTCCCGGTTTTAGAGCCTGAAACACCAAGGGAAAACTACACCGTTTCTGTTTCTTGTACTGTACCTAGTATACATTGGGATTTTTTATAATGCAGCGCATGTAGGACGTTTTGGAGACAAGGTGAGGGAGGTGAGATTTAGATGGTTTGGACTTGTGCAGAGGAGGGACATGGGGTATATCAGTAGGTGTTGCGGATTGCCCACTGTTACTGGTGATTGTGGTATTGACCGCTGCAGAACTCTGGTCAGGGAGTTTGAGTCATCAGATAGAGTTTAGCCATTTATTGCACAAGAATAACATTACACACAGGGTCATGTGTGCGGGGTAGTTTTTAAGGAATGAAATAAGAAACAGATGCTTAATACAATCAGTAATAAACCATCACAGTAGTTACTGAACCATTGTACAGTACAGATGTTACCGATGGAAAAAACTAGTAGCATGTTTAGCCCGAGCAGCGATACTAATGAGCAGCTATGCTAGCGGCTAACCCGGCAATATAACAGGTGCCTCAACACACTTAAAATACAGATTATATATATTTAACATCCTGTAGCAAAATGAATATCACATCGTAATCTCCTTTAATAATCTTTACGATTATAGATTAACAGTGGAGCACCCTTACAGCTTCACAAACTTTATCCTGCGCTCTAACACATCACCTCGAGAGTGCCACTGCGCCTCGACTGCGCAATTCGTGCGCCGCTGCTGATACTCAGTGCGCCCGTGTCTGAGAAGCCGTGCTCGAGATGCTGCGCATGCTGCGAATTCACAACAGTAGAAGAATGCTGAGGATGGAGACACCAGGAAGGAGGAAAAGAGGAAGATCAAGGAGGAGGTTTATGGATGTGGTGATGGAGGACATGTAGGTAGTTGCTGTGAAAGAGGCAGATGTAGAGGACAGGGGGGTGTGGAAACAGATGACGCTGTGGCGACCCCTAATGGGAGAAGCCGGAAGAAGAGGTAGGGCGAACTTACATAACCCTGATTTCAAAACAACAACAGTAACTCTCGACGAATTTCGTTGTTGACATTGTTTTAACACAAAACAATATTATTTTAAATAATAATATGGAGGACGGAAATGCTTTCCTGGATCTTCTACTTCTTTCAGTATTTTCTCTTCGTGTCTCCTCACCAGGTGAGTTTTAATAAATAAATATAATCCAGTTTATACAGATGTAGATGTTTGTCAGTATTTCAGCAGATTCAGAACAAGTCATTATTTATCCCGCAGTGCGCGCGCTGCTGAAGTACTAAACTTATCACTATATAATATGTCACTGCGAATATTAACGCAAATAATTAACTTAACCCACATTTATTTACGTATCATGTATTTTAGATGGTTGTTATAAGATCTGGATAGAAATAATGTGTATTTCTGAGAGTATAACTTAAACTATAAAACCGAAAAATAAAGGAAGTCTAAGTGTAAACAAGCAGAGGGGAAGTTTCATTTCTTTTCTTTTTTTCTCACGGTGCAGTTGCTTCACTTTGGCCAGTAGAGGCGCTGTTGGGTTTAGAATGTTTAGAGATCTTGTGAATGTACAGAGCAACACTGCAAAAGGCAGCTGAATGTTTGTGTTTTCAGCTTTAATTGTAATTGTTGAACCATTTATTATTGTGTACAGATCCACACTCTCTGCAGTACCTCCACACTGGACTCCCACCAGGAACACATTTCCCAGAGTTCACTGCTGTTGGTCTGTTTGATGGACAGCAGTTTGTGTACTATGACAGCAACATCAGCAGGATGATCCCAAAGACACAGTGGATCCAGAAGATCAGTGCAGATTACTGGGACAGAGAGACTCAGAAGCAGTATGCTAATCAGGAAGTCTTCATATTTTACCTGGATGTAATAAAGCAGGAGTTTAATCAGACTGAAGGTATATACACACACACACACACACACACACACACACACACACACACACAAAATTTAAAACTCACTTCCACCAACCACAAGTTTTATACATTAAAGTATTTGATGTCATCATTAGATGTTGCAAAGCAATAATATAAAAGAAAATTCACCAGGAACAAGATCACGTTCACCTCCACCACACGAGATCTTCATTGTTCCTGAATTATTCTTCAGGATTCTACACACATGAAGTACTAACTGGAGTGTGTCTAGACACTGAGCTGCAGTTTAGCAATGTGCTTGTGTGTGTGTGTGTGTGTGTGTGTGTGTGTGTGTGTGTAGGAGTTCATACTCTACAGAGGATGTACGGCTGTGAGATTGATGGTAACGGCACCACTAGAGGATACGATCAGTACGGTTATGATGGAGAAGATTTCTTCAGTCTGGATCTGAACACTGGAAGCTGGACTGCAGTTAATGATGAAGTTGAGATCTTTATAAACAGATGGGATCCTGTAAGATCTGAGGCTGAATACTGGAGGAACTTCCTGGAGACTGAGTGTATCAACTGGATGAAGAAGTTTGTGTCTTACAGCAGAGAGACTCTGGAGAGAAAAAGTGTGTGATAACACACTCCCTCACTACAACACACACACACTGATAGTGTACACACTAATAACATTTTTTTCAACACGCACACACACACACACACACACACACACACACTCTTACATACATAGATAGCCTGATGTATGTCCTGTAGCTTCCTTCAAACTTTTTTTTAATTATTTATAAATAAATCTCACAGGGTTTATTATATTTATGTCTCTGTGTTTCTGCAGTTCCTCCTGCAGCATCTGTGTTACAAAAGCACTCGTCTTCTCCAGAGGTGGTGTGTCATGCTACAGGTTTCTTCCCCAAAGCACTGATTATTAAATGGCAGAAGGACGGAGTGGACGTGTATAAGGATGTGGATCTCAGAGAGACGTTACCCAATCAGGATGGAAGCTTCCAGAAGAGGAGCATTCTGAAAGTCTCAGCTAAGGCCCTGCAGAAACACACCTACACCTGTGTGATTGAGCACAGCAGCTTGGAGAAGGAGATGGTGCTCAAAGTACCAAAAGGTCCTGATCCACTACACATTTACAGAGTGAACACTGATTTACTGATGCAGCAGATAATAAAGACTCTGTTCTGATTTAACAGATGGAGGATCAGATGGAGGACTGATTGTGATTGAGATCATCGTTGGTGTGGTCGTGTCTCTCCTTTTTCTTGTTGCTGTTGTTGCTGGAATTGTGGTCTGGAAAAATAAAAACTTTGGTAAAAAGAGGAAAAAAACAGGTATGAAGTTCACAGAGACCAGATTCAAACTTTTTCAATTTTTGCAACAGGATTTAATGGATATTTCACATATTTTAACTTTAATTGTTAAATAAAACACAATAATAATCTGATTCTTAATAAACACAGAGCACAGATTTAATAATAACTGTGTGTTCATCATCTGTGTTTCAGGATTTAAACCTGTTCCACCCAGACCCTGTAAGTGAAACTTTATGATCCATAAATGATGTTTAAATCCACTACAGTGTTTATGTGCTGCAGTGTTTTGATTTCACTTTGTGATGATTTGAATGTTTTACAGCCTCTGAAGGAGGTTCCTTTTCCATTAACCTTCTAAAGTGTGAGAGTGTGTGTTCCTGCTGCAGTGAGAGAGTAAGACATGATGATGTTTACACTGTAATCTGGAATATTAATGTTCTTCATCTGTGGTCTCCTGCTGTTGTACCAAATCTTCCTCAGGGTTTGTGTTGTGTTTCACCTCCATTCACTTCCTCCACAGAAACTTCAACCTGCAGTCAGAAGATAATCCATAATACAGCAGTGGAACTGAGGAGATATGAATAGCAGGATATGGATCAGATGGGTGATGATGTCACTGCACACAGCCTGAGATCATCAACATCCTCACAATTAAATCTAATGAAGCATTCTGACACAAAACATCAGACTTCATCATCAGTAAAAGCTGGTGTTCACTTTTCAGTTTGGAAGAAAGAAACTGCTCTGATTTCCTGTAAAGTTTTAAACACCTTCTGAAATCTGGTATTTTTTATGAAGCACTTTTATTCTTTTTAAAATAATGTGTTTGTTTATCTGTTGTCATGTAGCATCTTCATCTTTTCACTGTTTACTGTATAATGCTGAAATAATTATAACAGTTCACTTGCCTCCAATATTTGCATTAACAAAACCAGTATTTGCATATTAAGTCAAAAATGTTGTTTTTAAAATGTTGTCCTGTGTGTGTGTGTGTGTGTGTGTGTGTGTGTGTGTGTGTGTGTGTGTGTGTGTGTGTGTGTATATATATATATATATATATATATATATATATATATATATATATATATTGTATATATCAAGTTTTAATAAAAGTATTTATTTTTAATTTTTTTAATGTGATTTTTGTTAAGAACCAAACCTGATTTTTGATGCACTGGCTACTAAAGAAAAATTGATGTAGGCCAATTTAGCTGTGTGTGTGTGTGTGTGTGTGTGTGTGTGTGTGTGTGTGTGTGTGTGTGTGTGTGTGTGTGTGTGTGTGTGTGTGTAAGAATGCAGATTTTATGATGTGCACATGAATTTGAATAAAAACAAAAAACAAAGAAAGCGACACACACACATACACACACATCCCTGATTCCATATATACAGGTGCATCTTAATAAATTTGAATATCATTAAAAAGTTGATTTATTGCAGTAATTCAATACAAAAAATTAGACTGGTATATTATTATAGATATCACACACACACACACACACTGATATATTTCAGTGTTTATTTCTTTTATTCTGATGATTACAACTTACAGATAATGAAAACCCAAAATTCAGTATCTCAGAAAATAATACTATGAAAATAGTTGAATATTGGAGACTGGTGATGTCTCACTCTAATCAGATCATTAACTCCAAACACCTGCAAATGTTCCTGAATCTTCAAATGTTCTCTCAGTCTGGTTCAGTCTCCACAATCATGGGGGAAAACTGCTGACTTGACAGTTATCCAATAGTAAGACACAGAAAGTCCTTGGTAAAGAAGCTGCTGTTCACAGAGTGCAGTATCCAATCACAGTAATTTAAATTTGAATGGAAGAATAAATGTGGGAGAAAAAGGAGTAGTGAATCCCATTGAAGAATTTGAGGAGATTCACGAGGAGTGGACTGCAGCTGGAGTCAGCTGGTCCATGTGTCGAGCTGCTCTTAAAGCAGAGACAATATTCCACAGTCTGATCATCTTCACACCACACTGCATCACTGCAGTAATTCATGTAAAGGGAGCAAAGACCAAGTCCTGAGTGCCGCACATGTTCATGTTTGCACGTGTGTGTGTGTGTGTGTGTGTGTGTGTGTGTGTGTGTGTGTGTGTATTTGCTAATCAGCAGTGAATTGGAATCATGTGTGTGTTTAGTAACATTGACTTCCAGTGGCTGTTGGGAAGGTTAGTCTCTACCCTTCAATTCGAATTGAAAATAAAATACTCCATTTAAACTATCTAGAAGTCTAACAAGAAACATATTTAAATGTTCTAGTTGCTGGGTTTTTCCTGGTTTAAACTCCAAACGGCCTGCGGGAAGAAGCTCCTCCTCATTCTCTCTGTGTTTGCGTGTAAGGAGCGGAAGCGCTTCCCTGAATGCAACAAAAAATAAATAAATAAATAAAAAGAGCCTATTGTTGGGATTGCTGAGGTCCTTCACAATCTTCCTGGCTCTGGCCAGCACCACTTGCTGTAGATGTCCAGCAGGTTAGGTAGTTAGGTAGGAAGATTGTTCCCCTGGCACCATCTCTCCAGGTTTTCAATCTCCTGTAGGTAGGCAGTCTCCTCGTTGTTGGAGATCAGGCCCACCACAACAGTGTCGTCAGCAAACTTGATGATGGTGGTGAAGTTGGAAGTGGCCACACAGTCATATGTGTACAGTGAGTGCAGCAGGGGGCTCAAAACACAACCCTGAGGAGCTCCAGTACTGAGGGTGAGGTTGGATGAGGTGTGTTTGCCCACCGTACAGCTTGTGGTCTGTCTGTCAGGAAGTTGGAGATTCATTGACTGAGTCCTAGGACCTCCAACTTAGAGGTGAGCATGGAGAGAACTGTACTGTAGTACATGGACAATGGTGGACTGTTTAAAGCATTAAGGGACAACAGACTGTTCCAGGAAGAGGTTGAATATCTCAGTAAACACCGGTGCTGGCTGGCACAGGCTTTCAGAACCCGACCTGTGACCATCTGGTCCTGTTGCTTTCCTGGTATTCACTCTCCTGAATTTACCTTTACATTTACCAAAACACTTTTTAAATAAATTTTAATTACTGGTTCCAGCCGGAATGATGCCACCTGCCAGGATGATTTTGGGATAGATGGACCTATGCAAGTCGTACTAAGTACGTATCCAACACGATTGTTTGGTACTAAAATGAGGTCATTTTTGCAGGCGTGGTTTCAGAAAAGAGACTGGCTTGAGTATTCAGTTAAGGCGGATGCAGCTTTTTGCTACCCCAGCAGAAAACTTCAGGACCAAATCATCACGTCACTGTTAAAATAAAGTTTATAGTTATGTCACATGTCTTGTTTCTTGCAAAAGCATGTGACTTTAGTTTTAGGTCAAATGGAGAAAAGAAAACGGAGTCTGACCGGATTAATTTTCGGGAAGTGAAAATAATGAATTCTCTGTCAGAACAAGAAGCCGACAGCAAAACAATGAACTCAGTCTTGGCTCGAACTACTGAAACAGAGATACTTCTACTAACAATAATGATACTAATATAAAAAGAATAATAATTTTTTATTTCTATATAAAGTGTGTTAATGGCGGTTCTGCTTTTCTTCACTGCTTCTCTCCATCTCTCCTCAGCAGGTGAGTTTAAATATCAGCTCGTCTGAAAGTGTATTGATGTAAATGTTATGTATAATGTGATGTAAAAAGTGATGAATGTGTGATTATTAATCTTACAGTGCTCTTTATGTGCTAAAGTACTAAAGTGAAATGCGTTAATATCTGTGTCACTACGAGTCTTTAACATTCTGAGGATCTTTATGGACGATTTCTCCAAAAAGTCAGTTGCTGTGATTTTGTCAGTATTAAAATAACAATTTTAAGTGATCTTAAAGGTTTTTGTCAAAGCAGTTATCACACACATGTTGGTAAAGAGTCACCGTGTTCACTGCTCTTTCTACATAAATACATGTAGGAACATCAGAAGACTTTTACCAAAATCAGGAGGAAAAATTTGTAGCGTTTCTGATCTAATTTATTTACTGACTTGCTCAATTTTACTAAAGAAAATACAGAAATGTTCTCACACATAATATATGAAACCTTTTTTAACACATTTATTGTAGAATTGTTTTAGCAGCCTTTAAAAAAATCACATTTAATTCCATCCAAAGTTGCAGTAATGTTCAGATCTTGTGTTTGAGATTAAACAGTAAACCAGTTCATTTCAATGGAGTTAATGGGGTTTAGTTCAGGACTCTGTGGTGACCAGTTCATGGGTGAAAAAGATTTCTCATGTCCCTGTTTCACACTTTGAGGTTGATGATGATGATATGATCTGTTTGAGGTGAATTATTAACTTTATGTAAATATTAAATCATTTACATTGTTTCAGAGCCTCACGCTCTGCAGTATCTCAACACTGCAATCACACCAGGACCACATTTCCCAGAGTTCACTGCTATCAGTCTGCTTGATGGAGAGCAGTTTGTGTACTATGACAGCAACATCAGGAAGATGATCCTAAAGACAGAGGTGATCCAGAAGATCAGTGCAGATGATCCACATTACTGGGAGAGAGAGACTCAGAAACATCTGCATGATCAGAAAATCTTAAAGGTTTATCTGAGTGATGTGATGGAGGACTCTAAACAGACTGAAGGTAAAAACACACTTACAGTTTTAAAGATTAACACACACACACACACACACAGCCTTGAATCACATTGTTCACTGTGTGTATTGAGAGGCTGAAGATTAAGGTCCGTTCAGCACCACTGACTGTATCATGTATCATATACAGAAATGTCCTGTATGATACATGTAGAAACATGTCCAGAAATATAGATCTGATGTAGATCTGATCCAAGCAGAACCCCAGAGCTGTGAGGAAACAATGTGACCTGCTGCACTACTGAACCATACAGGAGCTTATCTTCATTTAATACCAGTCATTTCTTTACTGTCAGCACCTGCACTCTCAGAACAATCACTACACACACTGAGCTGCAGTTTATTAATGTGCTTTTCCAAATCCACACTTTCCACACCTCAGAGCCTAGTAAAAAAAAGTGTGTGTGTGTGTGTGTGTGTGTGTGTGTGTGTGTGTGTGTGTGCGTGTGTGTGTGTGTGTGTGTGTGCAGGAGTTCATACTCTACAGAGGATGTACGGCTGTGAGATTGATGTTAACAGCACCTCTAGAGGATACGATCAGTACGGTTATGATGGAGAAGATTTCTTCAGTCTGGATCTGAACACTGGAAGCTGGACTGCAGTTAATGATGAAGTTAAGATCTTTATAAACAGATGGGATCCTATAAGAACTGAGGCTGAATACTGGAAGTATCACCTGCAGACTGAGTGTATCAAATGGAAAAAGAAGTTAATTTCTCACAGCAGAGAAACTCTGGAGAGGAAAAGTGTGTGATCTACTGTGTTACTGTAACACACTTTAATCATTCTCCCTCAATCCGCTCATCCTCCCGGACGAGATGATAAGTCGTACGAGCGTGTCGGGCGAACACCGGCCGATCCACGGCGGCTCGGATTCCCCATTCATTCTCAATGGGGGCCTGTTTGACACGGAATTCCTGGAATTCCATACAGATGCGACCGGCTCCGGATCACATACGGATATGCCGTATGTGCGTGTCGGACGATCGAGGGCCGTGCCGTGGCTCGATAATTTAATTCCGCATTCCTTTTCAATGTGGCACTTATTGCCCCCTAGCTATTGCCCCCTTGGGTCATTATGCTCGAAAAAATTATTGGAACGTCCGGGAAGGCAGGCCGGACGAGAGGATATGGCGTGTTTACGTGTCGGGTGAACAGGGGGCCGGGAAAAAGCAAAAAACGGAAATGATTTCTTGTAACCTAGATTTTTGGGGGGTTTTTGCCCCATCTTCCCGGGGGTATGTAATGGATATGTCGAAAACGCGTGTCGGCCGAACACCGGGCGAACGGGGAATTTTCAACCGTTTTCCCTATTCATTTTGGATGGGGCCTATTTGAGCGATAATTCCCGGCATTCCGAACGGATCCGGAATAGCGGGACCATACAAATGAAAAAAAAAAAAAAATAATAATAAGCCAGATTCGCACGTTTTGGCCCCGTGAACGGAAATTCTTAGAAAATTAATACACGAACGGTTTGAGGTACCACCCGTGGTGTTTGGACCAAAACTGTGGGAGTAGTGAAGTGCCAAAATCCTAGTACTCAGCCACAGCATTGTAATAGCGTGCACACACACACACACACACACACACACACACACACACACACACACACACACACGCAACCAATCACGAAACTCAAAAACACTCACACACACACCCACCCAGGGCGTAGCCATCATTTTAAAAGTGGGGGGGACGAAATGTCTAGTGCAGGGGTCACCAACGTGGTGCCCGCAAGGAGCACATGAGTAGCCGGTGGGCCTTTTCTAAAAATAGCTGTTTCCTAATTTGTTAAATCATTGTTGATAATTATTATGAGAAATCATTAACATGATCAGTGTCTTCACATAAATTAATATCATTATATACCATAATAACAAATAATAATAGGTAAATTGAGCAAATGTGTTATTTCAGATCAAACTGAAAACTGTGTGTATCAAACTGGTAGCCCTTCACATTAATCAGTACCCAAGAAGTAGCTCAGTTTCAAAAAGGTTGGTGACCCCTGGTCTAGTGTTACCTGTTGTTTTTTTTTCAGTTAACCCTTGCGTAATTGACAGGTTTTATTTTTAATCATAATTTTAAAACAGAAAGAAAGAAAGAAAGAAAGAAAGAAAGAAAGAAAGAAAGAAAGAAAGAAAGAAAGAAATACAGCAGCTTGCCACTGGGACAGGACCCTTAAAAGGACATCTTTGTACCTTATTTACCCACAAAATGTATAGTTGTACATTAAGGTACACATTGGTACTCTAAGGTAGTAATGTGTACCTTTTTAAGTATAAAGTACAAATATGTCTTTATAATGGTACTAAAAGTAAATTGTTTACATATTTCACAGTGTATTGTGTGTATGTACAGCACACGGCACACAGTAACGGAGACTTTCACATTCAAATAATACTTCATTTAGTTCTCTTCTACAGTCCATGTTTCAGGAATAAAACAAGTCATTCAAAACCAACTACTGAAAGAAAATATGTTTTGAACTCAACTGACAAACATGTCAAGAGCCGATATCAATTATACAATGTGATGAAATAAACATTTAGTGTCACTTCTGTTAAGCTTCCTGGCTGGTTTGTTTAAAAGTAGTAGTTCTATACACAGTATTAAAGCGAACATAGATCTCAATACATAAACCTGCTTAAAACTGCCAAAACTTAAAATTCGTGCAATAATGAAAGATCAGCCCATAAAATAAAGATCAGTTCCTATCAGCATACTGTAATGTCTCCCCTGTCATCCACCCTCATTCACCGGACTACATTACCCATCATCCTTTGCACCCTGTCATCCACCATGTTTGTTTCCCGTCTTCACCTGTCTGTTCACCCGGACTCTATTTATACTCATCACCACGGTCTTCACTCAGTGTCTGTTATGGTCTTTACTCGGTTGTATGTGTGTGTGATTTACCTGCTCCTTATTATTAAAATCACATCTTTAATGTTACTATTCGTGTCCTCGTGTCTCCGTGTTCATACAGTGACACACAGAGATAAACATGCTGTAAAATCTCACTTCAACATGATCTTTATTCTTATTTGAAGGGTTTTGATAAAACAAACGTTTTTTGCCGTTTTGAGCTCATCGCAACCGAATGTTGGATCGCGCATGCGACTCGAGCTACAGTACCAGGGCGCGTGATGATCACGTGACAAGTGAGTGACTGGTTGCCATGGATACGTGAACGTCTTGTATAGACTATCTTGTCTCTTAGAATTTTAAATCACTCTGCATTAATATACATTGCTCCATTAAAACCTCAACATGTCGTGAACACACACACTCCAATATAAAGTGAGGGGACGAATTTACTTTTTATAAAAAGACATGTCCCCCGCGTCATCTACGCCCCTGCACACACCCCCCAAACACGCCTACAGAATTAACTTCCACTTTTTCCGGGAGCCGACACTAACGTCATATAAACAAAGCGCAGCATGTCCTCTATGAGTTTTAAGTTTGTTTGTTACTTTTTTATTTAAACTTTTACACAAAACAATGTAATAATGAAGTTTCTGTAAGATGGCTTACGGAAGCGCTTTATTGGATCTTCTGCTTCTTGTAGTTCTTCTTCTCCGTTCCTCCTCAGCAGGTGAGTTTTAATAAATAAATCAAATCCAGTTTGAAGTTTGTGTTTATAGAAATGTTAGTCAGTGTAGCAGCTCCTGGTACTGATATATAAACAGAGAGTCTCCATACAGGTGTAAATCTTTTATAGTGACACTATATAACGTCATGAGGGATATCATGGCCCGCTACACCAGAGAGGTACTGGGGTGGGACTGCGGTTAAGGAGCCGCGTCTTGAAAATACACCGCTTTGAGTGATTTTGCCTTTAGATTTCCTTTAGATTTCTTAAAAACTCCCCAGCGGATCATCCGTCTCCATACCCCCTGTCCTCTACATCCGCCTCTTTTACACCAACTACCTGCATGTCTTCCCTCACCACATCCATGAACCTCCTCCTTGTTCTTCCTCTTTTCCTCCTACCTGGTGGCTCCATCCTCAGCATTCTTCTACCAATATAATTCATGTCCAAACCATCTCAATCTCACCTCCCTCACCTTGTCACCAAAACATCCTACATGCGCTGTCCCTCTAATAAACTCATTTCTAATCTTGTCCATCGTCGTCACTCCCAACGAAAACCTTAACATATCATCTGCATATCATCAATATCATCTGCAAACATTATAGTCCAGGGAGACTCCTGTCTGACCTCGTCCGTCAACCTATCCATCACCACTGCAAACAGGAAAGGGCTCAGGGCCGATCCTTGATGCAGTCCAATCTTCACCCTGAACCAGTCTGTCGTACCTACTGCACACTTCACTGCCTTCACACTGTCCTCATACATGTCCTGCACCACCCTCACATACTTCTCTGACACACCTGACTTCCTCATACAATACCACAACTCCTCTCTTGGCACTCTGTCGTACGCCTTCTCTAAATCCACAAATACACAATGCAATTCCTTCTGTCCTTCTCTATACTTCTCCATCAACATTCTCAAAGCAAATAAGGCATCTGTGGTGCTCTTCCTCGGCATGAAACCATACTGTTGCTCACAGATGGTCACCTCTTCTCTCAGCCTGGCTTCCACTACTCTTTCCCATAACTTCATGGTGTGACTGATCAACTTAATTCTGTAGTTACTGCAGGTCTGCACATCTCCTTTATGCTTAAAGATCGGTACCAGCACACTCTTCTCCATTCCTCAGGCATCTTCTCACCTTCCAAAATCCTGTTAAACAATCTGGTTAAAAACTCCACTGCCATCTCTCCTAAACATCTCCACGCTTCTACCGGTATGTCATCTGGTCCAACCGACTTTCCACTCTTCATCCTCTTAATCGCTGCTCTCACTTCCTCCTTACTAATCCTATCTACATCCTGCTTCACCAACTCCACATCATCCAACCTTCTCTCTCTGATTTTCCTCATTCATCAGCTGCTCAAAATACTCCTCCACCTTCTCAACACACTCTCCTCACTAGTCAACACATTTCCTCTCCATCCTTTACTGCTCTAACTTGCAGTACATCCTTTCCAGCTCGGTCCCTCTGCCTGGCCAATCGGTATAAATCCTTTTCTCCTTCCTTAGTGTCCAACCTCTCATACAGCTCCTCATATGCCTTTTCCTTGGCTTTCGCCACATCCTCTTAACCTGCTGCCGCATCTCCTTGTACTCCTGCCTACTTTTCTCATCACTCTGTCTATCCCACTTCTGTTTTGCCAACCTCTTTCTCCTTATGCTCTCCTGCACTTCCTCATTCCACCACCACGTCTCCTTGTCTTGCTTTCTATTTCCAGATGTCACACCAAGTACTTTTCTAGCTGCCTCCTCATCACTCCTGCAGTAGTTGCCCAATCATCCAACACCTCCTTAACACCACTGAGCCCCTGTCTGACCTCTTCCCTGAACCTCACACTACACTCTTCCTCCTTCAGTTTCCACCATCTTATTCTTCTTTCAGTCCTCACTCTCTCCTCTTCTTCTTCCTCCAAAACCATCCTACAGACCACCATCCGATGCTGTCTAGCTACACTGTCCCCTGCCAACACCTTACAGTCTCCAATCTCCTTCAGGTTGCATCTCCTGCATAGCACATAGTCCACCTGTGTGCACCTTCCTCCACTCTTATACGCCACCCTATGATCCTCCTTCTTCTTAAAATAAGTGTTCACCACTGCCATTTCCATCCTTTTAGCAAAATCTACCACCATCTGCCCTTCCACATTCCTCTCCTTAAAACCATACCTACCATCACCTCATCATCACCTCTGTTCCCTTCACCTACATGCCCATTAAAGTCTGCCCCAATCACCAATCGTTCTTTCCTAGGTACACCATCTACCACTTCATCTAATTCACTCCAGAATCTTTCCTTTTCCTCCATCTCACAGCCAACTTGTGGAGCATAGGCACCGATGACATTTATCATCATCCCTTCAACTTCCACCTTCACGATCATCACCCTATCAGAAACTCTTTTCACCCCCACTACACTCTTACTGTACTCTTCCTTCAGAATCACCCCTACACCATTTCTCTTTCCATCCACATCTTGGAATAGCAAGACTTGATCATAATAAATCTTCAGCAGTTACGCTACATGACTCAGCAAAATGGCGGAGGATCTTGGCACAGAGATGGAGGTCAATGCTGTAAAGGAAAAGAGAGGTTTTTACGATACTCACTCTTATGCCTGTAAAGTGAAAAGCCCAACTACACCAAGCAAAAACCAGCCTCCCAAAAGACAGAAATATGTCGTTGACTCATCTGCTAATCTGAGTGAGCTTTCTTTGAGTGATGTGCAGGAGAATATCATCTGAATTCTCTCAGAGAAAATCAATGAGAGATCTGATCAGCTTGAAAGAATGGTTCCAGAAAATTCTTCCAACATTGAAGCCTTAGGCAAATCTCTTACTTCAGTGCACGATGATGTGATGGTTTTGCAGAAAGAAAAAGAATTGCTAAAAAATGCGAATACTCTCATGGAAAAAAAGGTCAAAGAAATGAACATAAAAATTCAGGATCAGGAACGCTACAGCCACAGGTGGTGCCTGCGTTTGTATGGGCTGTCCGAACAGTCCAACGAAAATGTTAAAATGAGGTCCATGGAAGTATGCAAAGCGGTGGTTTCGGGCGCAGCTAAACATATTGTAGGAGAAGGTTTGGATGTGGCACACCGTCTGGGCAAACTTAAAACTTTGGATGTGGACAGAAAAGTGAAACCAAGACTGATGATCATAAGATTCATTTCTCGTACAGCTAGAGATTTAATTTGGAAAAACTCAAAGAACAACGAGAATCTATTCACGAAGGGGCTGTGGTTTAAGGAGGACCTGACTGCTTTCGACAGAGAAGCACGGAATAGACTTTGGCCGACTGTGGAGAGAACAAGGAAAGAAGGCAAAAATGCGTATTTCAGCGGAGGGAGGGCTTTCGACGATGGTAGAGAGATTCGTCCTGAAAATGATAATGGAGCTACATAATTTTGATCAGCTCGCTGCAGTCTGAAATCGGCAGCATTGTTAATAATAACATAATGATCTTTGTTCGGAAACAAAATAGATGCATAGTTTAGCAAGAATTTTGGGGTGTTATTTGTGAGAATCCCGTTATGTAATAGTTCTATTAATGCCAGAGGTATTCGTGATATCGTGAAGAGAAAGGCTTTATTTTTGTATTGCAAAGAGAAATATGTTGATTTTTGTTTAATTCAGGAAACGCATGTATGTCCTTTAGATGTTGGGTTTTGGAAAAATCAGAGGGGAAAAGAGATTTGGTTGTCATTTGGCAGCAACCGCTCAGCAGGGGTCGCTATTTTACAAGATACATTTACAGGGCAAATATTACACGAAGAAAAAGATGATGGTGGTTAGATGGATATTACTTGTGTTAGGTTAAGATATTGAACAATTTGTGTTAGTCAACTGTTACGCCACTAATAACAAAAAAAACAACGATAAACTTTTTTCGGAAATTAAATCTAGGATACAGCATTTCATTGCTTTATATCCTTTAGCCAGGGTTATTTGGGGAGGTGATTTCAATACTGTGTTTAATGAAACTATTGATGGATGGCCTCATAAACCTAGACCGGGCCCTTCTAGTGAATTGGTTGGTGTATGTTTAAGTCTGGGCCTTACTGATGTTTGGCGTTATAAGTATCCAGACAAGGAAGACTATACATGGAGTAATAAGGACTCATCTCTTCATTCTCGTATTGACTATTGGTTAGTGTCTAATGATTTATCTAATAATGTGACCTCTGTATTGATAGAACCTTGCATAATGACAGATCATAAAGGAATATTTATTAAAATACATATTTTACAAGGTGAATCAGTCAAAAAACATAGCGGTTATTGGAAATTAAATTAATAGTTTACTTTAAAATGAAGGTTTAAAGGAAAATATTAAAGGTAATATTGAAAAATATAGGAGAACTGCAGATTTAGAAAAATCTTATGGAAAGTATTGGGAATTATTGAAGTTTGACATTAGAACCGCATTTATCAATGAAGGAAAATTGCAATCAAAAAATAAAAAAATTAAAGAAAGATTAATTATTAAAGATATTTTTAGTTTATATAGAAAAAAAAGGAAACTTTCACTAATTTGTGATTTACAAAAATTAGATTTATTGCAATTTGAACTAGATAGAATTTATGAGGATAAATCTAGGGGGGCGTTTATCAGAACTAGACTTAAATGGCTAGAAAAAGGAGAAAGAAATACAAAATATTTTTTCGGCCTTGAAAAAAGAAACAGTGTTTTTTCCTCAATTTCAAAATTAAGGATTAACAATAAAGTAGTAGATAATTCCTCAATTATCTCAAAATATGTTGCCCAGTTTTTTGGTAATTTGTATTCCCCCGTATCAGCCTCTTCCGACATTGATACTTTTCTAAATAGCTTGGTGAGTGATACCAAAAAAATAAACTAGAACTTTCAGAATACTTGTGATAAAGAGATAGACATTGAAGAGGTGAGAGAGTGCATTAACTTATTAAAGACTAACAAATCTCCAGGCAACGACAGACTAACTGGAGAATTTTATAACTTCTTTTGCTAAAGAACTTTCACCCTTTTTGTTGTTAGTATTTGTAGAAGCTCTACAAAATGGTGAATTGCCGGTTTCATTAAAACAAGGAGTTATAACATTGATTCCCAAACCTAATAAAGACAATATTGTCATTGAAAATTGGAGGCCTATTAGTTTGTTAAATGTTGACAGTAAACTGTTTGCAATGATTTTTGCTGGGAGACTGAAGCAAGGTTTAGACGATATAATTGATCGAGAACAATCAGGGTTTATGCAGGGACGTCATATTAGGAATAACATTAGACTAGTTTTAGATATGATTGATTATAACCACTTTATTGAGGATGATAGTCTTATTTTATTTATTGATTTCTATAAAGCATTTGATACGGTCAATCATAGTTTTGTTTTCAAAGTCATTAAAATGTTTGGTTTTGGTGATATGTTCTTGAAAGCTGTTAAAACATTATATAGTGGGTGTAATAGTTCTGTCACACTTGCTCATGGTACCTCACAAAGATTTAATATTGATCGTGGCATTAGGCAGGGATGCCCCCTCTCTCCTTTTTTATTTTTGTTAGTCACTCAAGTTTTAGCATCACATATTAAGAGAAATCAATTCGATGGTATCACAGCTTCAGGTGTACAATTTAAACTCAGTCAGTTTGCTGATGACACTGCAGTTTTTTTGAAAAACAAATTTGAAGTACCAAAATAATTAAATATATGGAGAATTCACTGCTGTTTTAGGCTTTAAAATGAATTTAGATAAATCTGTATTATTTCCCCTTAAAGATTGCTCCTTTACAGAAATAGACAATATTCCAGTTAAACATCAGCTAACGTATTTGGGTGTAATAATTTGTAAAAATGAAAAGCAAAGGAGTCAGTTAAATTTTGAGCCAATTATTGAGAAAACTAAGAAGAGATTTAATTTGTGGTTAATGCGGGACCTCTCAATATTTGGGAGGGTTTTATTATCAAAGGCAGAAGGTATATCTAGATCTGTGTATACATCATTATCATTAGAAGTTCCTTCCATGATTATTAAGGATCTAGATCGAATTCTTTATAACTTTATTTGGAGGAACAAACCACATTATTAATACATATCGCATCATACTTGGTGGTACAGGTCACTTCCTGTTCACCGTATGCATGCAAGAGAAAGCAACGATGAGCATTGAAAGCTGCTATGCTTATTGTACAGAAGATATGTTTAATTAAAATATAGGTTTGTGCAAGAAGTTACCACTCTTAGTCTACAAGCAGGCAAAGTGGTATGTAAATTTATTTTCTGTTTTATGTCTAAATTTAATGTTTTTCTTTGTAACTGAATGTATTTTGTATATTTATCCTTTTTATTCAGTTCTATGGTGTAAATTCTACGGTGTTGATGTCAAGCTTAATAAACATCAGTAAAAGAACCTCAGCCTTCGAATTGTGACTAAGGGCGGCATACAAACGCCTTTTGCACATCTAATGATATAGCTGCGATCGGGGTTTTTCACCCGGTTTTGGTCCGACGCCCTGACGAATTTTGGGTCTGGTCAGATAAATAGGTCCTGGGTTAGTTTATTATATAAGAATCCTAGAGCACTAGTGATGACAAATGGCATGACTTCCTTGTTTTTTACAGTTTCAAGAGGTACTCGTCAGGGATGCCCATTGTCCCTGTTATTATTCACAATAGTTTTAGGGCAGAGTAAAGGGGTAGAGGAGGGGATTGAGCAATGT
Organism: Silurus meridionalis; assembly: GCF_014805685.1. Taxonomy (NCBI): domain Eukaryota; kingdom Metazoa; phylum Chordata; class Actinopteri; order Siluriformes; family Siluridae; genus Silurus; species Silurus meridionalis. The sequence goes on along the minus strand of NC_060910.1, from coordinate 17,822,207 downwards.
TATATGCGGATGATATTTTGTTGTTCTCATGATCCTCTCAAATCTCTACCTCCATTAATGAGCGTTATTCAATTATATTCAAGTGTATCAGGATACAAAATAAATTGGGAGAAGTCAGGCTATGCCAATATCTAGAACATGTAACTCCCGTACAGTGACCCAATTCGGTTTTAAATGGATTCCAAATGGTATGAAATACCTTGGGGTTAAACAAACACAAAACTTATAATGATGTTGAATTATGAGCCACTGCTGTCAAAGATAAAAAATAATGTGGACAAATGGGTACAGCTGAAACTCTCTCTGTGGGGTAAAGTAAATATTGTCAAAATGGTTATTGCTCTGCAGTTCAATTATATATCCATTATAATACCTGTAAACATTCCAGACCCGATCTTTAAAAGGTATGACAAAATTATCAAGGACTTTTTGTGGGAAGGAAAAAGACCAAGGATTAAAATGAGTAAATTGACTTCCTCAAGGGACAAGGGGGGCCTTGGATTACTTGTAGCTGTAGCATTTGTAAAAAAAAAAAAAAAAAAAGCTGCTCTCTATTTTATGAATGAAAAAAACACTGATCTACTTCCAAAACCTAAACCTGATTTAATCTCACAATCTTAATCCTGGGGAATTTGAGAAACGGAGCTGTTAATGGGGGATTATTTATTCAATCCATTCAGCCTTTTTATAGAGTTTAGAAATATTACAGTATGAATGTATATGTTGGGTTGATAAGCCTGTGGCAGCTTCATCACTTTGTTCATGTTAACACTTCACATTGTGTGTTCAGTGTGTTAGTGTGAGCTCACATTATAACAGAACCTCTGCTAAAGCTGAAAGACTGTAGTGTTTTATTTGTATAATAAGCTGCTATCTTGTAAATGTACAGAGTAACACTGTAAATCTCTACAGCATACAATAATCCATCTTATAGTGGAGCAGCTCTGTTTCTGTTTTTAGCTTTAAATTGTCTCCTCCATCATACATTATTGTGTACAGATCCACACTCTCTGCAGTATCTCCACACTGGACTCCCACCAGGAACACATTTCCCAGAGTTCACTGCTGTTGGTCTGTTTGATGGACAGCAGTTTGTGTACCATGACAGCAACATCAGCAGGATGATCCCAAAGACACAGTGGATCCAGAAGATCAGTGCAGATTACTGGGACAGAGAGACTCAGAAGCAGTGTGTTAATCAGGAAATCTTCAAAATTCACCTGGATGTAATAAAGCAGAAGTTTAATCAGACTGAAGGTAAAACACACACACACACACACACACACACACACACACACACACACACACACACAGCTTTAATAATTACCACACACATTGACTGCATTATGGTGTAACTGCAGGTGTGAATTTAAACCTCACTTCCACCAACCACAAGTTTTCTACATTAATGTATTTGGTGACGTCATCATTAGATGTTGCAAAGCAAAATCACATCTGATTCACCAGGAACAAGATCACATTTACCTCCACCACACGAGATCTTCATTGATCCCAGGCTATAGTTTAGCTGTGTGTGTGTGTGTGTGTGTGTGTGTGTGTGTGTGTGTGTGTGCAGGAGTTCATACTCTACAGAGGATGTACGGCTGTGAGATTGATGGTAACGGCACCACTAGAGGATACGATCAGTACGGTTATGATGGAGAAGATTTCTTCAGTCTGGATCTGAACACTGGAAGCTGGACTGCAGTTATTGATGAAGTTGAGATCTTTATAAACAGATGGGATCCTATAAGAACTGAGGCTGAATACTGGAAGAACTTCCTGGAGACTGAGTGTATCAACTGGATAAAGAAGTTCATTTCTCACAGCAGAGAGACTCTGGAGAGGAAAAGTGTGTGATCTACTGTGTTACTGTAACACACTTCAATCATTCTAAACACACTGATAGTGTACTAATAACACACTCCCTCACTACAACACACACACTGATAGTGTACACACTAATAACACACTCCTCACTACAACACACACTCTGATAGTGTACACACTAATAACACACTCCCTCACTACAACACACACTCTGATAGTGTACACACTAATAACACACTCCCTCACTACAACACACACTTTGATAGTGTACACACTAATAACACACTCCCTCAATACAACACACACACTGATAGTGTACACACTAATAACACACTCCCTCACTACAACACACACACACACTGATAGTGTACACACTAATAACACACTCCCTCACTACAACACACACTCTGATAGTGTACACACTAATAACACACTCCTCAATACAACACACACACTGATAGTGTACACACTAATAACACACTCTCACTACAACACACACACACTGATAGTGTACTAATAACACACTCCTCACTACAACACACACACTGATAGTGTACACTAATAACACTCCCTCACTACAACACACACTCTGATAGTGTACACACTAATAACACACTCCCTCACTACAACACACACTCTGATAGTGTACACACTAATAACACACTCCCTCACTACAACACACACTTTGATAGTGTACACACTAATAACACACTCCCTCACTACACACACACACTGATAGTGTACACACTAATAACACACTCCTCACTACAACACACACACACTGATAGTGTACACACTAATAACACACTCCCTCACTACAACACACACACACACTGATAGTGTACACTAATAACACACTCCTCAATACAACACACACTGATAGTGTACACACTAACACACTCCCTCACTACAACACACATACTGATGGTGTACACACTAATAACACACTCCCTCACTACAACACACACACTGATAGTGTACACACTAATAACACACTCCCTCACTACAACACACACACACTGATAGTGTACACACTAATAACACACTCCTCATCACAACACACACACTGATAGTGTACTAATAACACACCCTCACTACAACACACACACTTTGATAGTGTACACACTAATAACACACTCCTCAATACAACACACACACTGATAGTGTACACACTAATAACACACCTCACTACAACACACACACACACACTGATAGTGTACACACTAATAACACTCCCTCACTACACACACACACACTGATAGTGTACACACTAATAACACACTCCTCAATACAACACACACTGATAGTGTACACACTAATAACACACTCCCTCACTACAACACACATACTGATGGTGTACACACTAATAACACACTCCCTCACTACAACACACACTGATAGTGTACACACTAATAACACACTCTCACTACAACACACACACACTGATAGTGTACACACTAATAACACACTCCTCATCACAACACACACACTGATAGTGTACATACTCCTCACTACAACACACACACTGATAGTGTACACTCCCTCACTACAACACACACACTGATAGTGTACACACTAATAACACGCTCCTCACTACAACACACACTGATAGTGTACACACTAATAACACACTCTCACTACAACACACACACTGATAGTGTACACACTAATAACACACCTCACTACAACACACACACTCTGATAGTGTACACACTAATAACACACTCCCTCACTACAACACACACTGATAGTGTACACATTAATAACACACTCCTCATCACAACACACACACTGATAGTGTACACTAATAACACACTCCCTCACTCACAACACACACACTGATAGTGTACACACTAATAACACACTCTCACTACAACACACACACACACTGATAGTGTACACACTAATAACACACTCCCTCACTACAACACACACTGATAGTGTACACACTAATAACACACTCCTCACTACAACACACACTCTGATAGTGTACACACTAATAACACACTCCTCAATACAACACACACACTGATAGTGTACACACTAATAACACTCCCTCACTACAACACACACACTGATGGTGTACACACTAATAACACACTCCTCACTATAACACACACACTGATAGTGTACACACTAATAACACACTCCTCACTACAACACACACACACTGATAGTGTACACACTAATAACACACTCCTCATCACAACACACACTGATAGTGTACACTAATAACACACCCTCACTACAACACACACACTGATAGTGTACACACTCCTCACTACAACACACACACTGATAGTGTACACACTAATAACACACTCCTCACTACAACACACACACTGATAGTGTACACACTAATAACACACTCTCACTACAACACACACACTGATAGTGTACACACTAATAACACACTCCCCACTACAACACACACACTCTGATAGTGTACACACTAATAACACACTCCTCACTACAACACACACTGATAGTGTACACATTAATAACACACTCCTCATCACAACACACACACTGATAGTGTACACACCTCACTACAACACACACACTGATAGTGTACACACTGCCTCACTAAAACACAAACATTGATAGTGTACACACTAATAACACACTCCTCACTACAACACACACACTGATAGTGTACACACTAATAACACACTCCTCACTACAACACACACACTGATAGTGTACACACTAATAACACACTCCTCACTACAACACACACACTGATAGTGTACACACTAATAACACACTCCTCATTACAACACACACACTGATAGTGTACACACTAATAACACACTCCTCACTACAACACACACACTGATAGTGTACACACTAATAACACACTCCTCACTACAACACACACACTGATAGTGTACACACTAATAACACACTCCTCACTACAACACACACACACTGATAGTGTACACACTAATAACACACTCCTCACTACAACACACACACTGATAGTGTACACACTAATAACACACTCCTCATTACAACACACACTGATGGTGTACACACTAATAACACACTCCTCATTACAACACACTCTGACAGTGTACACACTAATAACACACTCCTCACTACAGCACACACACACTGATAGTGTACACACTAATAACACACTCCCTCACTACAACACACACACTGATAGTGTACACACTAATAACACACTCCCTCATTACAACACACACACTGATAGTGTACACACTAATAACACACTCCCTCACTACAACACACACACTGATAGTGTACACACTAATAACACACTCCTCACTACAACACACACACACTGATAGTGTACACACTAATAACACACTCCTCAATACAACACACACACTGATAGTGTACACACTAATAACACACTCCTCACTACAACACACACACTGATAGTGTACACACTAATAACACACTCCTCACTACAACACACACACACTGATAGTGTACACACTAATAACACACTCCTCACTACAACACACACACTGATAGTGTACACTAATAACACACTCCTCACTACAACACACACACTGATAGTGTACACACTAATAACACACTCCCTCACTACAACACACACACTGATAGTGTACACACTAATAACACACTCCTCAATACAACACACTCACTGATAGTGTACACACTAATAACACACTCACTACAACACACACACACTGATAGTGTACACACTAATAACACACTCCCTCACTACAACACACACTGATAGTGTACACACTAATAACACACTCCTCACTACAGCACACACACTGATAGTGTACACACTAATAACACACTCCTCATTACAACACACACACTGATAGTGTACACACTAATAACACACTCCCTCACTACAACACACACACTGATAGTGTACACACTAATAACACACTCCTCACTACAACACACACACTGATAGTGTACACACTAATAACACACTCCCTCACTGCAGCACACACACACTGATAGTGTACACACTAATAACACACTCCTCACTACAGCACACACACTGATAGTGTACACACTAATAACACACTCCCTCATCACAACACACACACTGATAGTGTACACTCCTCACTACAACACACACACTGATAGTGTACACACTCCTCACTACAACACACACACTGATAGTGTACACACTAATAACACACTCTCACTACAACACACACACTGATAGTGTACACACTAATAACACACCTCACTACAACACACACACAGATAGTGTACACACTAATAACACACTCCTCACTACAACACACACACTGATAGTGTACACACTAATAACACACTCCTCACTACAACACACACACTGATAGTGTACACTAATAACACACTCCTCACTACACACACACTGATAGTGTACACACTAATAACACACTCCTCACTACAACACACACACTGATAGTGTACACACTAATAACACACTCCTCACTACAACACACACACACTGATAGTGTACACACTAATAACACACTCACTACAACACACACACAGATAGTGTACACACTATGGTGTACACATTAATAACACACTCCTCATCACAACACACACTGATAGTGTACACACTCCTCACTACAACACACACACTGATAGTGTACACACTCCTCACTACAACACACACACTGATAGTGTACACACTAATAACACACTCCTCACTACAACACACACACTGATAGTGTACACACTAATAACACACTCCTCACTACAACACACACACACTGATAGTGTACACACTAATAACACACCTCACTACAACACACACTCTGATAGTGTACACACTAATAACACACTCCTCACTACAACACACACACTGATAGTGTACACACTAATAACACACTCCTCACTACAACACACACACTGATAGTGTACACACTAATAACACACTCCTCACTACAGCACACACACTGATAGTGTACACACTAATAACACACTCCTCACTACAACACACACACTGATAGTGTACACACTAATAACACACTCCCTCATCACAACACACACACTGATAGTGTACACACTCCCTCACTACAACACACACACTGATAGTGTACACACTCCCTCACTACAACACACACACTGATAGTGTACACACTAATAACACACTCCCTCACTACAACACACACACTGATAGTGTACACACTAATAACACACTCCCTCACTACAACACACACACTGATAGTGTACACACTAATAACACACCTCACTACAACACACACACTCTGATAGTGTACACACTAATAACACACTCCTCACTACAACACACACACTGATAGTGTACACATTAATAACACACTCCCTCATCACAACACACACACTGATAGTGTACACACTCCCTCACTACAACACACACTGATAGTGTACACACTGCCTCACTACAACACACACACTGATAGTGTACACACTAATAACACACTCCTCACTACAACACACACACTGATAGTGTACACACTAATAACACACTCCTCACTACAACACACACTGATAGTGTACACACTAATAACACACTCCTCACTACAACACACACTGATAGTGTACACACACACACACTGATAGTGTACACATTAATAACACACTCCTCATCACAACACACACACTGATAGTGTACACACTCCCTCACTACAACACACACACTGATAGTGTACACACTCCTCACTACAACACACACACTGATAGTGTACACTAATAACACACTCCCTCACTACAACACACACACTGATAGTGTACACACTAATAACACACTCCTCACTACAACACACACACTGATAGTGTACACACTAATAACACACTCCTCACTACAACACACACACTGATAGTGTACACACTAATAACACACTCCTCACTACAACACACACACTGATAGTGTACACACTAATAACACACTCCCTTACTACAACACACACACTGATAGTATACACACTAATAACACACTCCTCACTACAACACACACACTGATAGAGTACACACTAATAACACACTCCCTTACTACAACACACACACTGATAGTGTACACACTAATAACACACTCCTCACTACAACACACACACTGATAGTGTACACACTAATAACACACCCTCACTACACACACACACACTGATAGTGTACACTAATAACACACTCCTCATTACAACACACACACTGATGGTGTACACACTAATAACACACTCCTCATTACAACACACACTGATAGTGTACACACTAATAACACACTCCTCACTACACACACACACACTGATAGTGTACACACTAATAACACACTCCTCACTACAACACACACACTGATAGTGTACACACTAATAACACACTCCTCACTACAACACACACACTGATAGTGTACACACTAATAACACACCCTCACTACAACACACACACTGATAGTGTACACACTAATAACACACTCCTCACTACAACACACACACTGATAGTGTACACACTAATAACACACTCCTCACTACAGCACACACACACTGATAGTGTACACACTAATAACACTCCCTCACTACAGCACACACACACTGATAGTGTACACACTAATAACACACTCCTCATTACAACACACACACTGATAGTGTACACACTAATAACACACTCCTCAATACAACACACACACACTGATAGTGTACACTAATAACACACTCCTCATTACAACACACACACTGATAGTGTACACACTAATAACACACTCCTCAATACAACACACACACACTGATAGTGTACACACTAATAACACACTCCTCACTACACACACACACACTGATAGTGTACACACTAATAACACACTCCTCATTACAACACACACACTGATAGTGTACACACTAATAACACACTCCTCACTACACACACACTGATAGTGTACACACTAATAACACACTCGCTCACTACAACACACACTCTGATAGTGTACACACTAATAACACACTCCTCACTACAACACACACACTGATAGTGTACACACTAATAACACACTCCTCACTACAGCACACACACACTGATAGTGTACACACTAATAACACACTCCTCACTACAACACACACACTGATAGTGTACACTAATAACACACTCCTCACTACAACACACACACTGATAGTGTACACACTAATAACACACTCCCTCACTACAGCACACACACACTGATAGTGTACACACTAATAACACACTCCCTCACTACAACACACACGCTGATAGTGTACACAATAATAACACACTCCCTCACACACAGACACACACACACAGACACACACACACACACACACACAGATGGCCTAATGTAGGTCTTGTAGCTTCTTACAAAAAAAAAACGTTTAAAATATTTTTTTTTATAGTCATTTATAAATAAATAAATCTCACAGGGTTTATTATATTTATGTCTCTGTGTTTCTGCAGTTCCTCCTGCAGCATCTGTGTTCCAGAAAAACTCGTCGTCTCCAGAGGTGGTGTGTCATGCTACAGGTTTCTTCCCCAAAGCACTGAATATCTCCTGGCAGAAGGACGGAGTGGACGTGTATGAAGACGTGGAGCTCAGAGAGACGTTACCCAACCAGGATGGAAGCTTCCAGAAGAGGAGCATTCTGAAAGTCTCAGCTGAGGAGCTGCAGAAACACACCTACACCTGTGTGATTGAGCACAGCAGCTTGGAGAAGGAGATGGTGCTCAAAGTACCAAAAGGTCCTGATCCACTACACATTTACAGAGTGAACACTGATTTACTGATGCAGCAGATAATAAAGACTCTGTTCTGATTTAACAGGTGGAGGATCAGATGGAGGACTGATTGTGATTGGGATCGTCGTTGGTGTGGTCGTGTCTCTCCTTTTTCTTGTTATTGTTGTTGCTGGAATTGTGGTCTGGAAGAAGAAAAACTCTGGTAAAAAGAGGAAAAAAACAGGTATGAAGTTCACAGAGACCAGATTCAAACTTTGTAATTTTTGCAACAGGATTTAATGGATGTTTCACATATTTTAACTTTAATTGTTAAATAAAACACAATAATAATCTGATTCTTAATTAAACACAGAGCACAGATTTAATAATAACTGTTCATCATCTGTGTTTCAGGATTTAAACCTGTTCCTGTTCCATCCAGACCCTGTAAGTGAAACTTTATGATCCATAAATGATGTTTAAATCCACTACAGTGTTTATGTGCTGCAGTGTTTTGATTTCACTTTGTGATGATTTGAATGTTTTACAGCCTCTAAAGGAGATTCTTCCTCCAGTAACTCCTAAAGTGTGAGAGTGTGTGATCCTGCTGCAGTGAGAGAGTAAGACATGATGTTTACACTGTAATCTGGAATATTAATGTTCTTCATCTGTGGTCTCCTGCTGTTGTACCAAATCTTCCTCAGGGTTTGTGTTGTGTTTCACCTCCATTCACTTCCTCCACAGAAACTTCAACCTGCAGTCAGAAGATAATCCATAATACAGCAGTGGAACTGAGGAGATTTGAATAGCAGGATATGGATCAGATGGGTGATGACGTCACTGGTCGTGTCACACAACCTGAGATCATCAACATCCTCCTAATCAATTCTAATGAAACATTTGTGAAAGCTGGTGTTCGCTTTTCAGTTTGGATAGAAGAACCTGCTTAGTACTAATTTCCTGTGAAGTTTTTCTGTAATACCTTCTGAAATCTGGTATTTTTTATGAAGCGCTTCAGCACTTTTATTCTTTGTAAAATAATGTTTATCTAGTGTCATGTAGCATCTTCATCTTTTCACTGTTTACTGTATAATGCTGAAATCATTATAACAGATTATTTGCCTTGAATATTTTCATGAACAAAACCAAATTGTTTGTGTCTCTGATGCACATTAAGTCAAAAATGTTGGTTTTTAAATGTTGTTGTGTGTGTGTATATATAATATATATAGTTCTGTAAATAATTTTTTTTTAATAAAAGTGTGTGTTTTTTGTTAAGAACCAAACCTGAAATCAGTTTTGCTGCTCTGGCTGATAAAGCTGTGTGTGTGTGTGTCTGTGTGTGTGTGTGTGTGTGTGTGAATGTGCTAATCAGAAGTGAATTGTAATCAGGTGTTTGTGTTTAGTGACATGGAAGTCAAGTCAAGAAGCTTTTATTGTCATTTCAACCATATATATCTGTACACAGTGAAATGAGACAACGTTCCTCCAGAACCCTGGTGCTACACAAGACAACATGGAGCTACATCACAGAAAGCACAGAGCTAAGGATTAGTAAGTGTCCTCACCACACAAGGTGCATTGTGTGAAAACAGTGCAAAGACAAACAAGACTGTGTGGACAAATACACAAAACACAAAATAGCGCCGCCAGTAATCCTGTTGTATATTGCACAATGCGGTGTGTAAAATGGACGTGCAGTGGCTGCTGGGAAATGTAGTTTCTGCCCTTTATCCAGATCCTCTATATACAGTTCAAAATAAAATACTCTACTTAAACTAAGTCTAACAACAAACATATTTAAATCTGCTGTTTAATCATTTAATCCAGTATCAGTGCTGCATATAGTATACATATATATAAAATCATAAAGGAATAATTTGTGAATTTTAAACAACCAGAGCATCAGTGTTCCTCATAAATATGACCTACTGACTACCGTAATGTTGGCAAAATGACATGCATTTACACATATGCACAAAATAGCTAGCTAGCTAGATTACCAATTTCATATTGAAATGACCGATTTTCATTCGTTAATTCATGTTCAATTCATTACAAAAAAAGTGAAAATCGTATATAATATAGATTCATCACATACAGACTGATATATTTCAAGTTTGTTTATTTTAATTTTGATAATTTTGGCTCACATTTTACAGACCAATCAAAAGAACATTTTGAGTAAATTGTTGGCCTTCTGGAAAGTCTGTTTATTAACTGTATTTGTACTCAATACTTTGTAGAGGCTCATTTTGCTTTAAATACTGCTTCAATTGGGTGTGGCATGGAGGTGATCAGTCTGTGGCAGGGAAGTGATCAGACTGCGGCATGAAGGTGATCAGTCTGCGGCATGAAGGTGATCAGTCTGCGGCATGGAGGTGATCAGTCTGCGGCATGGAGGTGATCAGTCTGTGGCATGGAGGTGATCAGACTGTGGCATGGAGGTAATCAGTCTGCGGCATGAAGGTGATCAGTCTGCGGCATGAAGGTGATCAGTCTGCGGCACTGCTGAGGTGGTATGGAATCCCAGGATTCTTTGACAGGGGCCTTCAGCTCATCTGAATTTTTTGGTCTCTTGTTTCTCATTTTCCTCTTGACAATACGCCACAGATTCAGTCAGTCATAGATCCAGTCAGGCAACACCAACACCATGGTCATTTAACCAACTTTTGGTGCTTTTGACAGTGTGTGCAGGTGCCAAATCCTGCTGGAAAATGAAATCAGCATCTCCATAAAGCTGGTCAGCAAAGGGAAGCATGAAGTGCTCTAAAACCTCCTGGTAGACGGCTGTGCTGACCTTGGACCTGTTAAAACACAGTGGACCAACACCAGCAGATCACACGACTCCCCAAACCACCACTGACTGTGCAAACTTTACACTGGACCTAAAGCAGCTTGGATTCTGTGCTTCTCCTCTCTTCTTCTTCCAGACTCTTGGACCTTGAATTCCACATGAAATGGCAACATTACCGTCCTTTTTTTCCTTTGTCCAGGTAAGACACCTCTGACATTGTCTCTGATTTAGGAGCGGCTCGACATGAGGAATGCGCCAGTTGAAGCCCATGGAGAAGTCTGTGTGTGGAGGCTTTTCCCTCATGATTGTGGAGACTGAACCAGACTGAGAGAACATTTAAAGGCTCAGGAACATTTGCAGGTGTTTGGAGTTAATGAGCTGATTAGATTGAGACATCACCAATCTCCAATATTCAACTATTTCACAATATTCTCATTTTCTGAGACACTGATTTTTGGGTTTTCATTAGGTGTAAGTCAGAATCATTACAATAAATAAAATAAATACTTAAAATATAAGTGTGTGTAATGAATCTATATAATATACCAGTTTAATTATTTGTATTTAATTACTGCAATAAATCAACATTTTTAATCATATTATAATTTATGGAGATGCACCTGTGTGTATTCTGTTCTCTTTTATTAACGTAGGAATTGCGTAAGAATCAGAATAACTACAGAAATCATACACTCGTCTTTTGCAAAGTGAAAACCGAATACAAAGTGTTCAAAGTGAAAATCAGCCAGTGGTCAAAAGCAGATCCACATCGACACACTGTGTGTCACTGAACACGACTCTAAAACTGCAGTATTATTGTCTCAGAGGAGAAAACACAGCGTAAGAATACTCCATTTCATCACTGATCTTCTTGAGCAGCTTCTCAGAAACCTGTGGAGCAGAAGATGGGTGTATTTTCATCATTATGGGAGTGAAATACATTTTCATATATAATCTATAATTGCTCACCTTATAAACTCCATAGAAAGTCTATATATAAACACCTGGTGGACCTGGGGGACTTGGTGTAGTTTCTGAGATATACAGAAGATCAGGCATTGCTTTTACCTCAATAAATCTGCACAACTAAAGAAACTGTAATATTTTAAAATTATTAAAAATTCTGTACAATAAAGCTGAATGAAACATTGGAAAGATCTACAAAACATGCAAACTGTCCAAAACGATGGTTTCCAGAAGCTTCCTGTATGAAGAAACCGATTGCTCACAGTGCTCAGGTGGGATTTTAGTTTAGTTTAGTGAAGATTCTTTGGTGAATATTTTGTTCACTCTGATCAGATTTCAACTAACAGCTTTATTTTCCGCTTATGGAACCATTTGAATGTTTCCATTTGAGGACATTTTAGATCGTTATCATGGAAAGTTTAACCGAGTCTCATCCCATCTTCATCATCCTGGTACACACATTCTTCTCAAGAATTCCTTTCCAATATGTAGATGTTGCTGGTACCATGACAGGATAAAAACAGAAGTATACTAGTAGTAGTTCTTCAGTAATGGAGTCCTTTTATTTTAGTTGATTGTGAATTCAAAACATGTTTTTTTCCTCTGTGAGGATCGAAAACTCATTCTGGCGTTTTTTAAAAAAATATCTCCTGATCTAATCTTCTGACTGACCTGCTGATTCTAATCAACAATAAGAGAACTTATTAGTGCAATCAGCTGCTTTTTGTGTTTTTAAATAGATTTTTCAAATTTATCGCACATAAATTTCTATCATATTGCAATGATTTTTAACTTTGTAGTTTTCTGAGGTAATGATTCGCTCTGATCCACATTTTATGTGAATAACTGCACTGGAAATGTGTTTAATAAATGAATTGTCGATAAATTGGGTTGGATAAGGTGTTAGTGTGTGTGTTTCAGATTAATAATAATAATGTAGAGTTGAGTGTATTTACTGTTTTGTCAAATTTACCTGATTGTCTTCTGCTTTCAGAACCTAAAGCAACATTAGTAATTATTATTATTATTATTATTATTATTATTATTATTATTAGCATTATTATTATTAGCATTATTAATATTATTATAGAAATAATATTTTACCTCCATGTGTGTTTTTGTGCTTCAGTATGATGAAGATCAGGACACCGAGAAGAATCACAACTGCTGAGCCAAACATCACGTTCACCACAAAGATCAGAGTCAAAAAGAATGAACCTGGAGGAAAACATCTGAGCTTTAAAACCACATCATATTTTCTATAATTGATCATTTTATACCTACATCATTTATCAATAAGAAAAACTTGGTGAGGACAACAAGAACAAACCTGCTGCTACTGTTTCTCTGTCTGAGATCTTCGTTTTAATTCCCCCTGAGAAATAAAACATTATATTTTTTTTGTATCTTCAGTCACATTTATCAGCTTTTACTAAATTATTCACTTTGTAGAAATGTACCTTTCACTCTCAAGTAGTTCGTTTCATGAAATGTAATTCGCATCAGATCAGTGGAGCTGCAGTAATAAAGTCCTGTATCAGAGACGTTCACTGCAGTGATGGTGAGAGACGTGTTCTCGCCCTGAACAGATACCACCATGCGTTCACTTTCATTAAAGAAGAAACAGTTTTGTGATGGAACTGATCCAAAAAACTGTTTACACCCAATAATAAGAGGAGCTGAACCACACGTGTGTTTAAACCAGTGTATGTAACCTGAAACAATCAGTTCATGTCGACACCAAATAGTGACATTATCTCCAACTTCTACCTCCAAAGTTACAAAGCACAGAGACTCCGAGAACAAACCTGCAACACACACACACACACACACACACACACACACACACACACACACACACACAAACACACACATTCTATTCATACAAATTGTTAAAAAGGAGATTTTACAAGCGTTTCTGAATAGACCTGATCATTTCTGCTTCTTTTGACTATATTTTCCTTTTATAGAGCAATAATAAATTAATTACAACTTACCCATAACACAGAGAAATAAAGGCAGAGCTCCAAACTCAACCATTGTGCATCAGAAGAGAGACGGAAAGGAAATGTTGGGTGAATCGAATGCTGGGTTATGTGTGGTCAGTGTATTTATAGAGCCACTGTAGTAGCATAAAAGAAAAAACCTATAAAACAATCTTATTGTTATCTTTACTTTCTCTGAGTCAACAGTGAGACCTAACGGAAATGGAGACTTTACTTAAATCTCCTGTATCTGAATTTAAAAGAGATTTTATTAATAATAATGAAAAAAAAATGTAAGCAATCACCAAATTAATGGTAATTTGTGGTTTTATTTATTTATTAATTTATTTTAAATATTAGTTAGTTATACTGTACTTATGTTAATATTCTACAGGGAAAAAACTTTATGCTTTATGATTTTTTAATTGTCAAAATTTCATGTATTATTGTTGGTTGAACTGTTCTTCTCATTCGGTATAATTCCCACTGGTATGAACTGCTCTGTGAATAGAATTGAATTTGATTGAGAATTGAATTTATACTGAATATATTTATGTATGAAATTTGTAAAAGGGGGTCAGGAGCAGAAGAAAAATGAAGTTGGTTGTCAGAGATCTCTGTAGTTAAAAGGTGAAACGGATGCATGGCAGTTTTGTGGTTGGAAAGTTTTCAGACCATGTTTCTGCTGCATGTGTTGGAGTGAAGACCTCATCTTTTTTTTTTTTACTCTGCCTACTAGGGTTAGGACATTTAACAGAATTTACCACAATACCTTCTCCACACTTCATGCTTTAACTAATAGATCACTTCAGAATAGTTCAGTGTTCAGCAGTTCCTGTTGCTTGCTGTATTTTAGCTCAGTGTTTTGGTTCATCAATGTTCATGGACCAATGAGCTCCGACTTCACTCAGGAAGGCTTGGGTTTCATTGTGATTCTCCCAGAAGCACTGTGGTATGTCCAGATCCATTATTCTTTATGTTTTCTTCACTTCCCAGCTTCACTATATTCTATTTCTTTGTTAAATAACAGCATGTATTTATTCATTTGTTGTGGAAATAAGACTTTCTCACTGAAGCTTGGGATTTGAGATTTGTAGTTTGGATGTCAACATGGACAATCTTTCGAATAAACATTTGCAGCTGATGTAAGTCAATTAATTAAATGATATATCACCAGCAGATATTTCAGACAATGGACAAACCTTTTTAAAAAGAGCATCCTATAAGAATGTTCCCTGTTTCACACTGTTATAGACACTGTCTCTCACCAGCCAAACCCATTTTGAGCCCCGACTTTGATAGATTGATGAATTTAGATTGAACAATCCTTCTGATCCTCCTGTGTAATGTGTTTGTCAATTTACTTATTGATTAACTTATTTCTTTGTGACCTGAAACCAAAAAGAATAGAAAGAAAATCAAAGAATATACTTCATTTTAATGACTTTACCTCATGAATTTGACATGTTCAATCTCCCTCATCACATTCAAACATTTTACAGAACAATGAGAGTCACTACTGCAACAGTGATGATAACAATCTGTGCTCCACTTAATCTTCTGTTAAATCAGCACAGAATCTGTATGTTCTTCTGCATCACTGTAAATCTGTAGTTTCTAGCAGTTTAATGTAACAGACTTCTGTTTGATACACTCCTTTTCCAGGCAGCTCTTCTGGACATTATCTTCAGCTCCTGCAAACTCCTACATCTTTATATAAGTTACACAAACAGCTATCTATAGCATTTTGTTATTTTCAACTATTCATTCAACTCATTTCAATGTTATTTGTAAAGTGCTTTAACAATAGATATTGTCCCAAGTCAGCTTTACTTCCCAATTCATAAACTTGACCCTATAACATTAATACCACGTGTATACCTGAGGAATGAGCCAGTTGTAAAAAACTTGACTGAAATGGGAATCGTTTCCTCACCCGGGTGGCACCGAACGTGGATTGATTTATAGTTCCATCACTGACGGAGACTCCTGTGTGGAAAACTTCATGGTGATTGCAGAACTAAACTGTTGTAGAAGACTATATAATAATTACAGTCCAAATCTATATTCATGGTTTACAGCATAAATCACAACATCCTTGTTTCTGAATAATCAACTTCAGGCCATTCATCAAAGAGGATATGTAAAAACAGGAAAGGATTCATGTTAATCCAAACATATTTTATTAAACCAGCAAACCAGCAAAAACTTTTCATCATAATTACAATGCGTTCATGCAATGTGGCATCAGTACACATTTCAGCCTTAAACTCGAATTTCTGCATCACATGACTGAAACTGATCTATTTTCCCTTCAAACAAATCCATTTTTACTTTCACGATCTCAGAGTTCATGTCTTGCATTAAATACTCACTTATGATGTTTGGTGTTTGGTTTCTGTTTTTGATAGTATATAGATTTTGCAATTTTGATCCAGACTTGTGGACTTTAAACTCTTTGGGAATCACCTGTTACTGACTTTAAATTCAAATAGATGATGTCTCCATAAATTGGATTATCACCACATTTACACATCAACAAAACACTTCAACCTCCAATTCACATTGGAGAGCTGAAGTAGAATTTATTCTTTTAGCAAGACCGTGTCTTAAAGCTGAGCGTGTTTCACATAATTCACCTAATGGAAAAAAAAAAATATTATTTAGAATTGAATGCTTCTCACATAATTTAGACAGTTTCTGGTCTAAATACACAGTATATGTACTGTAAAGGCGCCATTACTCCATAATCAAACACAGCATCCTACTGCCCTCTACTGGTCAAATCTCTTCATAACAACCTTCTTTGTTACCACTGCTACTGTTATTATTAATAATATGAATAATAATAATCATAATAAAACTTTATTTATATGACACATTTTATACATTTAGGAGATTTTAAGAAATTTGCCTTAAAAAGTGACGTGAAATAGACACGCATACACACACACATGCACACACAAACACACCATTGGTCTTGACCACCACTAAAACTTCGTAAAAAAATAATATGAATGATATTGACTAAAAGAGTTTTGTTCTTTAATCTAATCCAATAAGAACTAATCCCATTTTTGTCATATCAGAATGACTACATAATTTCTCTGTCCATCTCTCTCTCTCTCTCTCTCTCTCTCTCTCTCTCCTAGAAAGAAAAAGAAAGGAGATGAATTGAGTAAAACATGTTTTTCAACATTTAATAAAAAGATTTTTAAGTTTCATACCTTACACACACTTTTTTCCTCTTAAACAGCTGGACGCTAAAAGTCCAACATGTTTGCTTTAGAGGCTGTGAAAGGAATCCAGTGTTCACATACATATAAACATTACAATTATATCAGCTTGTGATTGTACAGTCTCACTTACAGGCATTGGGACTGCTCGGGGCTGGAACAGATGTGAGATCTGCACAAGAATAAGGAAGAAAATTCAATTACAGTCAATTACGGAAACAATATCAATTATACAACACAAATTCTCTATATTGTGATTAGCAACATAGTGTGGAAAAAAAATACAATTTACTCGTTGTCTTGATCTTTCTGTCTTACCTTTTTGAATTCTCCTCCAAATGGCAAAAACGGAAACACAGATTATGAGGATGACGAATAAAGATAAACCAATGACGACCCCAAGCCACGGTCCCACATTATAACATGCAACTGTAATGAAAAAAGTATTTATTATTTGCTGCATTAATAAATCAGCCTTTACTCTGAGAATCTGTTGTTTTCCGTAGTAGGAAAGTGTTTATCTTACTGATTAGATCGTTATACTCATATGTTGTCCCTGATAAATAGTCGTCTAGCACCGATCCAATGAGACACACACACACACACAGACACAGACACACACACACACACACACACACACACACACACACACACACACACACACACAGGGGCATAAATATTAACGTGTGGTTTATTATGTGTTCATTACTTTGTGATGTGGCCGTCAGAAACCTATGAATTCAATACATTATAGATCTGTGTGGGACAGCTGCACATTCAGAGCAGATCACACACTTTACCTCCCCTCTGCAGAGTTACTTTGCTGTAGGACACAAACTTCATCAGCCAGTTGACACACTCGTTCTTCAGATAGCGCTCCCTGATTTGAGCCTCAGTGCCTGCAGTCTTCCACTGGTGTTTGGTGATCACCGCTTTATCGTTAGCTGCAGTCCAGGTTTTATTTTCTAGATCTAAACTAATAAAATCTTCTCCATCAAAACCATACCGATCGTATCCTGCAGTTTTGCCGCCGTTATGGACCTCACAGCCGTACATCCTCTGTAGCGTATGACTTCCTGCGCACACAAAAACACACACAGTGTTGTAGTTTTCAGGTAGATGGTATACGTTAAAGTAACATCAACATGAACACCAGGACTCGAGGTTTAACAGCAAAATGTTACCCAGAACATCACATCCTTGTAACATCTTTTCCTAAGATAAACCACACAAACACACCCAGTCATTCTCATGATGGAGCTGAAAACACGATTCATCAGCTGAGGCCACCTTCTAGTCCGGTTAACGGGAATCCATTGTAGGAGCTTCGAATGATGTACTGGGGTCACCACTGTGCAGCTTCATATCCAGCCAGCTGTGATGCTGTGATTCATTCATGTGTCCTGTAGTAACTCTTCTGTGGGATCTGATCAGTCTTCATTTCACATGCATCATTGAGCTTCTGGTGTCCATGACCCTGTAACTGTTTACTGTTTTACCTTTGCATACCAGTTTAAACCCCAGAAGACCTGCTGTTTTGGAGATGTTCTGATGTCATCATCTAGACATCAAAATCTGGCCCTCATAGATTCTAACACTCTGCTTTGTCAGATGTTTCAATGTTCTACCTAATCTATCATTTCTCATTAGAACTAATAAAAAACTGCACGTCATGCTTACAAAGAGTTCGCATTCACCTTCAGTGTGATTAAAAGTTTTGATGATTGTATTCAGAAGCTGTTTGAGATTCTCCTGATCGCTCTGCATACGCTTGGATTGGTTGTCCCAGTAGTCTGGAAAATCTGAACCAATCTCCTGGATCCACTCTGTCTTCGGAATAATCTTCCCGATGTTGCTGTCGTAATATGCGACCCGCTCTGCATCCACCAGAGCCACGGCAGTGAACTCTTGGAAATGAATTCCTTGTGTGACTAAAGTGTAGTGGTACTGCAGAGTGTGTGTGACTGTAATGTAAAAGAAAAAGCATTTTATTATTATTATTAAGCGGGAACTCCAGTTCCACAGTTTCAGCTCCAAATCCAGAAATATAGATAGAGATTTAAATCACTAACCAACAAACCAGTGTCTAAATAAATAAAGAAAAAAATTCTATTGGAAACAGAAATCTCTCTATTCCTATATTAATAGATCACTCATTATCAAGATGTATTCAATCACACTTACCTGCCAATGCCATAGGTAAAAGAATGATGAGAAAGAGCAGGACTTTCATTACGGCAGGTCTGAGGTCCATTTCCTGCAGATTTTAAGCAAAATTTCTTTATGAGAATCTACGAAAATATCTAAACAATCTTGTCTTTGTATTTATTCCTTTCTATGCCAAGATTTTCCTCATCAGCTGCATCTATAAATCATTTTATTACTTGGGTGGTTGAATTTGAGCTTCGCAGCACTTTTGTTCAGCTGACAGGAGGTGCCTTCAAATGTGCTTTTCACAATTGCAGACGTCTAGAAAAACCATCCCATCTGACACCTAATAGGCCGCTGCTACAGGAAGGTGGTAGAAGGATTGTAGCAATGGGGTATTGTGGGAGATCTTGAGAAGACTGATGCATTCCAGAATTCAACCAATAACGGTTTGATCCCATTAACTAATCATTGAGCCCAATTATTCCCAATGACCAATCACTGCTTGTCTTGAGCAATTTACCAGTAACAAATGAGTCGAGGTTTCCTTCATGACTAACCACCTTTCTTTTTGTCTATATATTTCTAATAGAAAGTATAGTCAATTGTAAATGCCATAACAAACGATGACTGGAAGTTGATTTCTTTTTTTCTGTTTTGATATGGTGGCTTTCTGAGGCCATGTTGGCCATGTTCGCCATGTTGGCCATGTTTTATACCCGATACAGCTCTCGAGCTTGTAACACAGATAATTATTTCTTCTTGGCACTTGGCAGACGCCATCATCCAGAGCAACGTACATAACAAGTTCTAACAATAAATACTTCCCCATTTTGGTCCAATGGCTCAGGCAAATTTCATGAGGAAGACATTTGTACATGTAAAAAAAAAACAACTTTAAAGAATGGAAGAAATTTCCACTTTTAGCACCACCAGCACCACCTACCATCACTTCAGAGCCTTGAATCACACCTTCTTTGTACCCTGAGTGATCTTTGGGTCTAACCAGTGCCAGAACTTTTTCCAAGTGCAATCTCTTGGTAATTTATAACATTCCCTCCCCAGATTAATGCATGATGCATGTTCAGTATTCAGTGATCTTCCTCAGAACCAGAATGGCATGTAAACTTGTTTTGACTTGCAGGGGTACTGATTCCCGGAATAGAATGTGGGAAAATGTGTGTATACATACCTCGGAAAAACGTTAAAAAAATAAATTGTTAAAAGCACATCTGGATCCTCAGGATTTTAGGTGGCTTCTGGTTTAAGGTCCAGCACACAGAAGTAGATCCACAAACCACTTATCTACCAGAAACAACAAAACCTTGTGTGATTGATTGAAAGATCCATTATTGGATTCTGATCCTTTTCACATCTGTACTCCAGAGAAGATCCAACCTACCTCACATTAAAAGCCTCTAAAGTGGGAAAAACTCATTGTCCAAACTCGAGCAGAATTCATGCAGTTTGATCTTAAAGTAACGTTAAACTCCATGTACACGCCCCCTCGTCCGAGCCCAATGACGTCATTCGGAATAGAAAAAACAAAACAAAGAAAGAAATCAGAAAATCATGAGAAAAGTGGAAGATTGGCTTTCATCTGATAGATTATGATTATACACGGATGAGTGTGTTGCCAGGATGACAATATGTTACTATTGAATAGAAGAAGTGAAAGTGAAAGTGTGAGATGAAAAAAAAAAAAATAATAATATATAAATAAATAAATATATATATATATATATATATATATATATATATATATATATATATATATATATATATATATATATATTATATCCACCATGATCCCAATCTGTCCTCCATCTGATCCTCCATCTGTTAAATCATCACAGTGTTTATTATCTGCTGCATCAGTAAATCAGTGTTCACTCTGTAAATGTGTAGATTTATAGGAAAGTGTTTCTCCGACCTCTCAGGATTCGTCTCTCGCTCACAGGCAGCACTAAATCCTTCTCCAAGCTGCTGTGCTCAATCACACAGGTGTAGGTGTGTTTCTGCAGCTCCTCAGCTGAGACTTTCAGAATGCTCCTCTTCTGGAAGCTTCCATCCTGGTTGGGTAATGTCTCTCTGAGCTCCACGTCCTCGAGTACGTTCTGTCCGTCCTCCTGCCAGGAGATCAGCAGTGCTTTGGGGTAGAAACCTGTAGCATGACACACCACCTCTGGAGGAAACGAGCGTTTCTGGAACACAGATGTTTCAGGAAGATCTGCAGAGACAAACTGGAAATAAGTATCAAAACTCTTAGGAGTTATTTATCTCAAGAAGTAATTACATACAAGTAAATTTAATTGAGAAGTGTGTCATGAAGTCATTTTCGGTTTAGACAGTAGGATTGAGTTATTTGTTGTGTGGTTTTATAACTATGAGTAGTGCAGTTTTGTACAAGAAAACATGGTTATATATGTATGTGTGTGTATGTACCTTTTCTCTCCAGAGTATTTTTTCTGTAAGCCACAAACTTTCGTAAGTACTTAATACATTCCATTTGCAGGTAGTACTTCCTGTGTTTAACCTCAGCGTCTGTAAAAATCCAGTGGCGCTTGAAGATCTCAGCTTCATCATTAGCTGCAGTCCAGCTTCCAGTGTTTAGATCCAGATGGATAAAATTTTCTCCATTATAACCGTACTGATCGTATCCTCTAACGGTGCCGTCATCATCACCCTCACAGCCGTACATCCTCTGTACAGTATGAACTCCTGCACACACACACACACACACACACACAGTGCTGATGTAATCATCACCAGCGTGAAGTAAAGAATACAGTCTTATCTCAGACGCTTTACCTTTAGTGTGATTCATGTCTTTTATTACTGTAAGCAACAGATGATGCAGATCCTCCTGATTAACCTGTGTAAGCTGTGTCTCTCCATCCCAATAATCAGCTTCGAGATTCTTTATCCACTGTGTCTTTGGGATCATCTTCCTGATGTTGCTGTCATAGTACACAAACTGCTCTCCATCCACCAGACCCACAGCAATGAACTCTGGGAAATGTGTTCCTGTTGTAAGTGAAGTGAATTTTTGCAATATTTTTATATTAAGAAATGTTAAATGTTTCATATGTGGGAATTTTCTGTAAGGAGATCACTGAAGACTCCTTCCCAGCCAATTATCTTTTAATGTTTCGGAGAAATAAAAACTGTATTTGTGTTAGTCAGTAGCAACAGTTTATTACATTTATTCTGCATTAAATGAATACATTTGGCATTGAAGAAGCACACGGTTTTCTCACAAGTTTACTTGTTTATGAAATCGACCAGTATGTTCAAAATACAGCATTGGTTTGAAATATTAATAGTAAATTGTCACATTCACCTGCTGACGTCTGGGAAAAAATAACCACGAGCACCAGCAGGACTTTGATCAAGACCCAATGGAAGTCCATTTCCTGCAGATTTGAAACAGAATTCTTTTTTTGTTTGTTTGTTTTACGGAAGGAACAGAATTCAATTAGACAAAACATTACTTTTATTTACAAAACACTTATTCACGTCTACACTTACGTCAAAAGACTACACTGAATAGAATCGCATGTCAGTAGACTCTCAATGGTGTTTTGTCTGATCATGTTCCTCGTCTTAAAACATTTAAAAACATCGTAAATGTGTTCTCGCATCTACATCTTGAACGTGTCGACTCAAAACATAAGATAACATCCGTACATTTCACTATAACACCATTTGTTTTGTTTTTTAAAGCACGCTGAGATACAGAACTGCCATAATCTCATGAAGTCTCAGAATTGAGTTTATTGAATAAAACACTTTTTATTTTTTTTACATTGTGATTAAAAGCTTACCTCAGGTTTGCTTTCTTCAAAATGTCAAGATGAGAGAAGAACAACCGAAGGCACAAAACAGAGAACTGCAAGAGGGTTCATGTGTGTGGAACCCCAGCAAACGAAACAGAAAGCTGAACATTACAAATAACAAAACAGCAGCATCACAATACATACAATAAAGTTCAGGGAGGTGAAGGGAGGAGGATTTTTATTTAGACATGAATTAAACCACACATTGTAAACACAGGTGTCCTCAAACAAAACCTGTGGAGTAGAACTATATACAATAAAAAAGAAAGATAGCACAGTGAAATTCATTCTTCTCATATCCCAGTGATGTTGGGCAGCTGAGGTCAGAGTGCAGGGTCAGCCATGATACAGCACCACTGGAGCACAGGGGGTTAAGGGCCTTGCTCAAGGGCCCAAGAGTGGTAGCTTTGGTTGATACTGGGTCTTGGACCCCTGACCTTCTGATCAGTAATCAGAAGATCAGATTGATAGCTGAACCTCTCACTAACAATAACACAATAGAGTGTTTTGCATTCTTTGCATGTACGGAATCAGTCAAAGCGTGAAGGAAACCTGAACACCCTGATAAGATCAGACTTTTTATCAGACAGATTTGGGCACAGATTAATGCCAGTAAACTGCATGTCATTATTACGAATCATCATTGTGCTGCCTACAGTCAGTAACTCTGTGTGTGTGTGTGTGTGTGTGTGTGTGTGTGTGTGTGTGTGTTTGTGAGACAGAGACCAATAGGTGCAGGTATGAATCAGATGTTACCAAGCAAACTGGATAATGAGTGTATAGTATATTACCCAGTATATCTGTCATTCTTTAGTGAGTCAGATAATTTGTCTGACTCTTTCGACTCCCCCTCAAAAAATACCTGTTACTCTATCTAAAACAGGCAAATTATGACGTGTTGTTTTTCACTTTCTTTAACATTGATTGAAGATGTTTGAGGAAATCTTTTATTTTCAATTTCCCAAAACCACACTTTTTACACACGGAGTCGAGTTACTTCATAAGAATCGAATCCCTAAACCGACTCATTAATCAATTCCACTGCCTCGTTTTCAATAACAGCGAATTTCAAGCTTTAACACTCCATTTACACGTGAACACGTTTCTCCACGTGTTTATAGGCTATTGAGTATCTTTAATAACCATTCAAATATACAATTAGCCAATAATATATATTTTATATAGTATTATACCCTAGGCTATACAGGGGACACGTCTAAGGGTCGTGTATTCTATTTATTACACGGTCAATAACTACTTTAGTGAATGAAGTTTTATTACAAATCACTTATTAACATTTATTTATTAATATAAGATTTAACACTGAAATTTCATTTTGGGTAAAGAATTTGCAGACAATTCTTAAAAAAAAGGATCTGTTACTATACTATCCATGTATAATAGTAATATTAATATTATATATTATAGTGGCGTATTCTATAATATAATTATATAATATAATACAATCTATCAAATATTATATTATATTTATATTCTATAATATTTTGGGCGGCAACAAAATGATATCCATCATGGTACAACCCGACCCCCTTTTTCTTTTTTTTAACATGAACCGGTCCAGAGTTTGGAAGTGACCATTATGATGGTACGCAATTTTACTGTTTAGGACTTCTAATAAAACGATTGAGGAAAAAACAATAATCAAAGAAGTACTAAATACAAAAGAATACTTTTAATCTTACATATATATTTTTTTAATCAATTGAAAAAATATTTGTAAATCTTTTATTATGCTTCTTTCAACCCGCACCCCCCCGTATGTTTTGTGTTAATGGTTTAAACCGATTACTTCCTTGTTTTGTGGAAAAGTTTAGTTTGGGAAAGTCTCTGCTCTGTGACACCAAACTCATCAGAAATGAGTTCATTTAGTTCTTTTACTTTATAATTAAATAAATGGGGGATATTCGGTCACGGCGGTAGTTTCTTCTTCTTCTTCGTTGTGGTGTTTTGAAATCTTTTCTAAAGCAGTGAAATGGACTACAGGGAGAAGTTTCCTCTGCACTGGCTGGTTTGGCAGAACAACTACAGGCAGCTGGAAAATCAAATCTACGCGGTATAAATATATAATGATTTTATAAATGTATTTATAATTATAGCGTGGAATAATGAGTTAAAAGTCACGGTTAGTCGAGGACAGCTAGGTGTGGTAGCATGCTAGCTAACTGAATACAATACAAGCTCATTCGAGGGTTTGAGTTATTCAACAATCGTACAAAATAATTGCGTTTTGCTTGTTATTTTGTTATTCT
This sequence comes from Silurus meridionalis, assembly GCF_014805685.1. Taxonomy (NCBI): domain Eukaryota; kingdom Metazoa; phylum Chordata; class Actinopteri; order Siluriformes; family Siluridae; genus Silurus; species Silurus meridionalis. The sequence goes on along the minus strand of NC_060910.1, from coordinate 17,795,489 downwards.
TCAGTTTTTGTGCTGTGAAAATCCGAATAAAATGAATATAAATCCCAGCTTGAACTGATTAGCTGTTTTGTAGCTGTAAAATCACGGGCTGTGTCCCAATCAGCGCTTTAGTTCACTAGATAGTGTGTTGAACACTAGTTTTGTTGTACCCTATGTAGTGCACATGTACAAGGAGCAGAGGCGGTTTGGGACTTAAACAGTACTGCCGGTAATCAGCACAATTACAGTGAGGCTGTGGTGTTCTAGCAGCGTGTACAGAACCACACACAATCTATCTCTCCACACACACACACACACACACACACACACACACACTCCTGAGTAATGAGCTGTAATTAGATCAGGGTTTGTTTGTGTTATATGAGAGAGGGAGTCTGACACGTGTGTGATTAAATGTAATCTGATGATGATAATGATGTGATCATGGAGGAGATGATGATGGTGGTGATTATGATGATGATAGTTATGGTGATCATGATGGTGGTGGTGATTATGATGATGGAAGTGATGGTGGAGATCATGTTGATAATGGAGGTGGTGATCGTGGTGATGATGTTGATGATCATGATGCTGGTGGGTATGTTGATGGTGATGTTGATCGTGATGGTGGTGAAGATGGTGATCATACTGATAATAGTGGTAATGATGGTGATGTAAAGGATGATGGTCGTGGTGTTGAGGATGGTGGTGGTGATTATGGCGGTGATCGTTTTGATGATGGTGGTTATGGTGATGATGGTGGTTATGGTGATGTTGATAATCATGATGCTGGTGGTTATGTTGATGTTGGTGATGATGGTGATCATGTTGATGGTGGTTATGGTGATGATTGTGGTGATCTTGTTGATGGTGATGATGTTGGTGATGTTGATAGTGATGGTGGTGAGGATGGTGATTATACCGATGATGGTGATGATGGTCGTGGTGTTGAGGATGGTGATTATACTGATGATGGTGATGATGGTCGTGGTGTTGAGGATGGTGGTGATGATAATGGTGGTGATCGTTTTGATGATGGTGGTTATGGTGGTGATATTGATAATCATGATGCTGGTGGTTATGTTGATGGTGGTTATGGTGATGATGGTGGTGATCTTGTTGATGGTGGTTATGTTGATGTTGGTGATGTTGATAGTGATGGTGATAAGGATGGTGATCATACTGATAATAGTGGTAATGATGGTGATGATGGTCGTGCTGTTGAGGATGGTGGTGATGATAATGGGGATGATGGTAGTGTTGATTGTGATGTTGATGGTGTTGATGTTAAGGACGATGGTGGTGATGTTGATGATGTGTGCAGCACAATGTGGAGGAGGTGGACCCGAGAGGACGAACCCCGCTGCATCTAGCCGTGTCTCTGGGTCATCTGGAGTCGGTCCGAGTTCTGCTGAGACACGGAGCCCAGGTCACCAAGGAAAACGCCAAGAACTGGACCGGTCAGTCCAGCACACACACACACACACACACACACACATTTTCAATCACATTCGCACGCACACTCACATTCTCTCATAGGTGTGTGTGTGTGTGTGTGTGTGTGTGTGTGTGTGTGTGCGCTCTGGTTGACATGCATGACTTCTCATGCTTTAAGAGTTTCAATAGCAGATAAGACACAGCAGCTGAAAAGGAAATAAGATGAACAGTGAATGTGTGTGGGTGTGTGTGTGGGTGTGTGTGTTTGTTTCGAGAAATGAGAAGGCGTGAGTGATGTCATGATGCGGGTGTGAGGGACACTCAAGTGTGTAATTATCATAACTTTGAAACCTTATATGCTGTTAACATGCACAATTACAGAGTGAATGATTGTGTGTGTGTGTATTTTAAATGACTGCTTGTCTCTCTGTTAACTGAACCCCAAACATCACAAACCAGGTTAATGTTATCTGTTGTGTATAACTTGTGTATGTGTAGTGCTCCAGGAAGCGGTCAGTACAGGAGATCCGGAGATGGTGCAGCTGGTTCTGCAGAGGCGTGATTACCTCAAAGCCTCCACAGCCCTCGCAGGAGTCCCCGCGTTACTGTGCAAGATCCGAGAGGTGACGCGCACACACACACTCCCTTATCTTCTCCTGATAGAGTGATATTTCTACACACACCACAGAACTATGATGTTTTGTTTTGTGTGTGTGTGTGTGTGTGTGTGTGTGTGTGTGCACGTGCACACTGATGTGATGTTTCTCTCTCATCCTGCAGTCTCCAGATTTCTACATGGAGATGAAATGGGAGTTCACCAGCTGGAGTAAGTGCAGCTCCCACGTCCTGTACACCTCTCATCATCATCATCATCTTCATCTTCTTCATCTTCATCTTCTTTATTATTATTATTATTTCACTCTTGCACACATTAGCTAGGCGTGGCCATGAGTTCTGTGTTCTGATTGGTCAGAAAGTCAGAAGGCGTAGGTTAATGTTATGGAGCAGCAGCTCTAACAGGAGCACAGCTTATCGTTGCTATAGTAACGGCCCATTCACAAGAACCTGGTCTCCAGTGTCAGTGACGTGGAGCAGTCAGAGGCGAAGCTGTTCAGGTTTTCAGGATTTTTCTGTGACATGACAAGTGCTAAAAGTGTGTGTGTGTGTGTGTGTGTGTGTGTGTGTGTGTGTCATGTTTACGTCTCAGTACCGCTGGTGTCACGTGTGTGTCCGAGTGACGTGTGCCGTATCTGGAAGAGCGGTACGAGTCTGCGAGTGGACGCCACGCTGCTCGGCTTCGAGAACATGACGTGGATCAGGGGGAGGCGGAGCTACATCTTCAAAGGAGACGGTATATATACACACACACACACACACACACACACACACACACAAGGATTCAATCAATATTAATTTAATTAAAGAACTGAATTCTGGAGGTGTGTTATATATTTTGGTGTGTGTGTGTGTGTGCATGTGTGTGTGTGGGTGGACAGAGAACTGCGCCGAGCTGATGGAGGTGAACCACGACGACGAGGTGGTGGACACGGAGCGCTTCGACATCACGCGCGAGCTGGACGAGGTCACGCTCGACTCCATGCAGCCCGAACAACAGGAAGTGGCCAAGCGTCTGACCACGCCCATCGTCAACACCTTCCTCGACACCAAGGACATCTCGTTCGAGAGGTGGGTCACCGTGGAGCCGAACGACGTCCAGTCCCTCACATGGGGATCTGAGAAATGATCAATCAGCGAGTTTTATAACGAATGAAAATCAGCACACTGAAAACTGACTGTGTGTGTGTGTGTGTGTGTGTGTGTGTGTGTGTGTGTGTGTGTGTGTGTGTGCAGGTGTAAATCGGGGATCTGGGGCTGGAGATCAGACAGAACAGAAGTAGTAAACGGGTTTGAAGCGAAGGTGCGCCTTTTCCTCATAAACTTCCCGTAAGACGGAGCTCTGAGGTCAGAGTCAATTCTGACCAATCAGAATGCAGATATCTGCATTACCACGTGCTGCCCAGTATTATATCATGATAGTACAGTAATAAGAGTGTCAGGCTTTTGTCTCACGGGGATGATGGTGGTGTTGCAGGTGTTCTCCGTCAACAACGTGAACGTGGTGATTCGCACGAGGACGGAGCACCTCACCGACGAAGAGAAAACCCGAATCAAAAGTAACGGCTGAGATCACACGCGTACTACAGATGTGGAAGAACAACAGGATAAATACGTGATCATCCATTCCAGTGGTTGAGTTTCAGTGTGTGTGTGTGTGTGTGTGTGTGTGTGTGTGTGTGTGTGTGTGTGTGTGTGTGTGTGTGTGTGTGTGTGTGTGTGTGTGTGTGTGTGTTGCAGGTGAGAGGAACATTCTGGAGTCTTTTCTCGGGACGGTCGAGCAGCAGATCAGCGCTCAGGGGGTACGTGAGGAATGTAACCATATGATGTGCAGCTGCATTTGTTAATAATATGATTGTTATTATTAATAATAAACAAAAACAAATGTAAGTTTTATTGCTAAGAATTGTTCTTTAAGGATTTAACGCTGGAGTACGCGACGGCGACGAACCCGACAGCCATCACTCCAGAGGAATATTTTGACCCGGACTTTGACCTGAAGGACCGAGACATCGGCCGACCCATCGAGCTCACCATCAGAACCCAAAGGTCAATAAACAACTGATACAAATAAAACCCTGTTTATTTGCATTGTCATTTCCTGGTTTGCTTTGTAACGAAGCTCTAGCGTCTTGACCTGGTTTTGATGCTCCTCAGGTTTAAGGGGACGTTGTGGATGAGCGAGGAGCACCCCCTCTCTCTGGTGGAGCAGGTCACCCCCATCATCGACCTGATGGCTCGCACCAGCACTCACTTCGCCCGTCTCGGAGACTTCATCCAGCTCCGCTTCCCCCCAGGCTTCCCCGTCAAGATCGGTAACGCGGTCACATTCATGATATGGCGCATAAGCATTCACACCCCCTGAACTATCAGAGGTTGTCTCACCATCCTGAGTGTGAAGCGCGGTGGCGGTAGCATTATGTTAAGAGTCACCTCTGTGAAAACGTTCAGGTGGGGTGTAAATACTCAATCTGTTCTGTGAATTTGATATTCTTTCTCGTCCCTCGGCAGAGATCCCGCTGTTCCACGTGCTGAACGCCCGCATCACGTTCGGAAGCGTAAACAAGTGCGGCACGGAGGAGCCTGCAGACGGGAGCCAGTCGTCCTCGACCCCTTCGCCGACGGAGGAGGACAAAGACAGCGAGAGCAGCGAAGCGTCAGGTATCACGAATCCGCATCCACAAAGAGTTTCATACATCACTGATACAGAGCGCGAGTCCATGCTAATGTTCGAACGATCAGCACTCGGGAGTCTGAGACGATCGTGGACCTGAACTCGAGCGTGCGCCGGGGCAAACCGACCCAGGATGGGGGGAATCAAATCTCTCTGTCTCCGTGCAGGTGTCACTCCATTCCAAGTGTCCCCCTCTGTTTTTACGGTTCCTGCTCACTATCACCAGCGTGGAGGCAGCAGACACACACACATCCCCCGGCCCTCCAACCACGACGAGGAGCTGCTGCAGTACGCCATCCACCGGAGCCTGCTCGAGTCCAGCAGCTACAGCGCGCAGGTGTGTGTGTGTGTGTGTGTGTGTGTGTGTGTGTGCGCATATATGTGTGTGTGTGTGAGATGCTGATGTGTCTCCTCTTTGATTTCTAGAACCCTTGGAGCGACTCTAATGGAGTTTCAGCACACAGTTTGGTAGAAAGTCTGAGTGACGGGTGAGTCCAGACTTTTATTAAAAAAAAAAGTTTTAAACCGTTTGATATCATTCTCTGATCTGCTTCTACACCTCTGGACCTCAGGAACGTCTCTGAAGGCGTGCTGGTGGATTTAAGCGAGACCACGCCCACCAGCACGGAGTCCGCCTCCAGCCCGGACTCCGACCTCCGATTGGCCATGGAGCTGTCGGCCCGCGAGCAGGAGGAAGAGGAGAGGAGGCGGAAAGAAGAGGAGGAGGAGCTGGAGAGGATCCTGCAGCTCTCGCTCATGGAAAAATGACCCGGACGAGAAGGGAGACGGAGGAAGGACAAAAGGGAAAATGCCGTTTCCTGGTCGCGGAGCCAACGGAGCTCGTCCACTTCCTGCTCTGCCGTGGATTATAACGCGGATCCTTCTGCTATTCTGACGAGCGAGCCGTTTGCTAAGAAAAGAATCGTCGCCCAAAGCCTGACCTTTAATCCACACACACACACACACACACACACACACACACACACACACACACACACACTTTCACTCACAAAGCACACACCCATTTTTTTTTAAACACTTCCTGTTTTGTTTCTGAGACGATGCTGCTGCTGTGACGGAGGAAATCTCTGAGCTGCTTCACTCAGACTGTGTAAAAAAGGCCAAAAGGTGTGTGTGTGTGTGTGTGTGTGTGTGTGTGTGTGTGTGTGTGTGTGTGTGTGTGTGAGAACCTTTAAAGTAGGGGTCTCCAATCTTTTTCAGAAAGGGCCAGTGTGGGTGCAGGTTTTCATTCCAACCAATCAATGGTCACACCTGATAGTCATTGAAAATGAAGATCATTAGATTTGAACAGGTAGAATGTGGTGTGGACTTGCTTGGTTAAAATAAAAACCTGCACCCACACTGGCCCTTTCTGGAAAAGATTGGAGACCCCTGCTTTAAAGCAAGCTGTGTTTTCACATAATCTCAGGGTTCTTCTGGTTTCCTTCATTGATGACAGAGGAGTTTCGAGATGACAGAAGGTTCCGGAGGCTCCCCAAATAAACGACCTTTGATTAGCTATAACAAAGCGTGAGCTGATGACCGCTGATGCAGTCAAATTAATCCATGAATCCTTTTTTAACCGCATGTGTTCATCTAGAAATTTTATCTGCGGATTGTTCAGGCTACTGTGCTCCGAGATATCCGCTCTCCAGTGTTAGCATCGTTAGCCTGGGTTAGAACTCAAACGCTTCAACTCGTACAGCAATACCGAACGCCACCACCGTGCCTCTGCGAGTGAAAGGTTTGTAGGTGATCCCTTCCGAGACTCCTTCGCTTCCTGTGTGGAGATCTATCACTGTGAGATTGAGGATAAGTCCAACTTTTTTCCCCCTTGCGCCCACATGCTGTGCACCAGCAGGGGGCGTGAGTTTGAGAGCTACTTAAAAACAGGAAAGTCAACTCAAATCTCCTGTCTGTCGTTCACGGGATGCTACAGAAGCAGTTCCACCACCATTTTTAAAAACAAAAGAGAAACTCGCCAGTCAACATATAATGAAATGAACTCGCAGGACGACTGCTGGATGAAAATGTCTCCTACTTGTGATTACAAATTAATGAGTTTTTCGGGATCCGTATCGACTTTTTTCACACCAGACCAATCCGAGGTCATGTGCAGGACGCAGGGTTTTGTAACGCCCTCGATTTTTGCATGAAAGGTGTAAAGCTGAGAACGCAGACGGAGTGCATTGTAGCAAACCATTAAGATTAGCTTACACACACACACACACACACACACACACACACACACACATTTTATATGGGAGAAGAATTCTAAATAGATTTTTTTTTATTATTCCAAAACCATACAAAGCAACTGTGATTGTCTCCAGTTATACAGGCAGTGTTCAGGAACGTCACATTTTTTATTTCTGGTGGTTTCTTGGGTTTTTAAAGGAATGAACTGCCAAACATAATGCATTTTTTTTTTTTTTTTTACCATATCAGGGTTTCTCACTGGCTAGTTTTCGCAGCTAATTAACTGTTTTCTGAGCTGAGCGTGTGGAGAAATGTACAGTGTGTTAAAGGTAACATATATAAAATAATAATAAAAGCACTTTATATGACTTGAAGGATGGAGATTTTATTTTATTTATATATATTATATAATTTTTAAATCTCCGAGTGTCTCACTTCTGTGACCAGCAGATGGCGCAATTCAAACACAAGCGCTTCTGATGCTGCCGTTCATCATCAGACCCACTTATGGAACACCAGATAACTCATTATGGAGCAGAACGTGGATGCTGATGACCTTCTAAACATAGCCTCGTGTGCAACCGCGGGGTTTTAAACCGCATGTCCTAATCCAATCAGAGCGCAGGAAAGAGATGGATGGCGGTTTCTTCCACGGCGTGTAAGCAGGAGGCAGGGCTGGAAATAGAAATGCAGATTGGATTGTGCTACATGATTGGGAAAAGTGAAGGATGCTAAAAGAGACAGGGCTTCATCGTGAGCAGGAGACACCAAACAGTGAGACGTGAGACTGAATTCTTTTCTGCTAAAACTGTGGGTTCATCAATAATAATCAAACATTCAACACTCCCAAAAATCCGATCCAAATAACGTGAACAAAGACTTCAGATTTTGACGTGAGATTTATTTCGACAAATATCTTGCGCACAAGTCTCGCACTAAACAACTGCGAATAAATAAATCCATAAAATCAAACAATACAACGCATATTGAATAAAAAAAGTGCAGGTGGAAATCAAATCAAAATCCAGCAGCTGTTGAGAGAACCGGATCGTGTGCAGGAGCCCGAAATCCATATCGGTCCTAATGACATCAGGTAGAAAGTGATCGGATTACTGCGGTCCATCTGTGAAGCTCGAACGTCCGAGTTTCCCTGCGCTCAAACTCCTTGTCTCTCATCATCGGATTGGACGTTCACATCAACACGCTTCTATCAACCTTCCAGCTTGGCTAATAACGTTAGCGTCAAAACATGCGTTAGCATTACAGTGTGTTTATGGTTATTTTGATCCATTTAGAGCTACATTGAACCACTTGGTTGTAAATAGAAACGGTGGATTCAAACAAATAGATTCTCAACTCAAACAGCGATTCATTGGAGCATCAAAAAATGTGAAAAGTTCGATCAGGTGCGATATAACGGGGGAAAACTCGCATTTTTTCACAAGAGAATTAATAAACTGAATTAATAAATTCTGTTTTTGTTTCATGGAAAGTAAAGGGACGCAGAGTCCTTATAAATCTCAATTACCCATGATTATAAAGCAAAGCTGATTTTCCGCAGACGCCTTTTTGAACGACATACCGAAGGAGGGTCAAGTCGTCTATCTGACGCTCGGATCCTCCAGTCCTCCTCCTCAGGTCTTCATTCTCCACCGTCTGCTCATCAGGGGGCCACACCAATGAAGACAAACCAATTATTGCAAATCAGAACCAATCCAAGGTGAAAAAGCTCATGATGATTTGAATACAAATACAGTATCTATCTATCTATCTATCTATCTATCTATCTATCTATCTATCTATCTATCTATCTATAGCAAACAGTATAACTGATGACACTATGTGCTTTAAATATGTTTGTTCTTGTTTACAAATACATATTTAAATTGTAATATCTGGGCCATCATCGACTCGACCATTACGCATGCGCGCTTCAGCGCCGTGAAACCCATGTGCGGACGATGCCACGGTCCTGAAACGCGCATGCGCATAAGTTTAAGGACGGGTAATAATAGAAACAATTGACCGAAGACTGATAATATGAATTACCTCAGTCACCGAGCTCTCAGCGGCTTGTACACACACACCGCCATGACTATCACAGCCACCAGGAGAACAGCCAGCACGCTGATGAGCAACACTGAGACACAAAGCAGGAATAAACAATGATGTCCATTGCAGTATCATCACTAGGTAAACGTTCTGCTGTTCTTCTCCGATCATGTCTTCTTTCTAAACATATTTATAATCTATCAAAACATATTTTTACCTAAATTTTGATTCTGAAGCACCGCATACGGCCTTTCGTTTGCTGTCGTTTCAACAACGAAGACAAACATGAAGAAAACAAACGATGAAACCCGGAGTCCCAGCATCACTGTGGTCCAGAACAGGTTCAGTCCCTCCAGCTTGGTCCATACACACTACTGTACTAAACAGTACGCCAGAAAAGTACACATCCGCTCCTAGCGTACTCTCCTCGTCTACTCTTTAGTACAATAGTATGCATTGTGGACGGGGTTAGAAGCTTCCCGGTCCTAAATCCCGCTGGATTTATTTCGCTTTGCCCCGAAAAGCCGCCATTTTGTTAGTTTTTTCTTTTTTCTGAGGTAATGAAGCTAACTGGTTAGCTCAGTGAATAAAATCAACAAATACTCATATAAATATAGTTGCAGTCTATTTTGATTTTTTTCACACGCAATAAAATGGCTATTATATTACTGTTATTCATTTAATAATATTTAATTATTAATTTAATTACATATATAATTAAAATGTAACTCGCCATTATACAGGATTAGCATGAGCTTTGCTTATCGATGCATAGAAAAACCATTGATGGAAACAAGTGCCACAGGTGGAAACGGTCATAAAAAATGAAAATAAACTCCCTATGAGGTCAATAAAATCCAAATAAAATACTAATAAGATTTCTGTATTTTTATTCTTGCTGTGCAGCCTGGTACCAGTCCGTGACCCGTTCTCATTACGTAATGTGATGGTGATAAAGTCTTGGAGATAATTTTTCTAAGTAGCAACGCATCTGTTACAATCGGCCTGCATTGTTTTTTCATTTGTTAACTTGTAAAAATTCCATACACCAGTAATCTGTCCTAATCAGTGTAAAACACACATTTCCATTATCTAACATCTAATGAGAACAATAAGGAAGATCAGTTGCATAATGTGGTGTAACATGAGGTTGATTCCCAATGCCATTTCTTTGGAAAAATATAACAAACTATAATGAATATATGAGGCTCAATTCAGATTGAAATGTTTTGCAAGGTGGAGGTTGGAGTAATGTTTCTTTCTTTGGGATTTTTATTTCCCTCTACATCCATCATGTCAGTATTTCGACAGAACGATTACACACATGTCTGGAAAGATTCAATTGGCCTTCTAAAGGAAGTCCAATATAAATGACCTCAGGTGATATATACATACAGCATATATCCTGTCTGCGCTGATGACCGTAAATCTTATCCCATCCAAGTAGTGCTCTCGTTGCTCTATAAATGCTATCATGTAGCATGATGGAATGACATTAACCTACAATGGAAGCGGATGGTAGTCAAATTACCCCGTGTCTGGCTTCATATAGTAAAGGTGGTTAACGTTAATGTGTGATATCAAAGAAGCTTATGGAAACTCCGCTGACCTGAGCGGGTTCATGTTCTCTCACTCGGAGCTTCTTTGTGTAGCAGATTGCTCCGCTTTTTTTTCTTAAAATGGTGCTCAAAGTCAGGACCATGGTTCAACTTCATGGTTCAACAAGAAGTTCACTGCGCAATCTCATAATTTCCATCTCCAGGTCTCCTCACCTCACCTACAGCAGTATCTAACTTTGCTAACTTGGCTGAAAGCGCACAAATCTCCACAAGCGCACTCCAGAATCTAGTGGAAACATCTTCCCAGATGAAATGCGTTAGGCATCCACACACTTTTAGATAAATACAATATTATTGTACACAACTAAATGAATACATCTGAATAACTGAATTGTGCTCACAAAATACAAAAAAAACAATTAGTTTTACAGTAAAAGTGGCCCCAGGCAACAGAAAGTTTGAAGACCATCTTCTCGGTTGCTTGTTATTTCCATTGCTTCACCCACCTATTCATTGTGCTCATCAATAGGAAGTGCATTGAGCTCTCTTACTCTTTTGTTTTCCCCTCGCGCTGAGACCCACCAACGCCACGGAGGCCTTTGATCCATTCGCGAAGTGCTTGAATGTGGAATTAGCATCTTCTCTTTCATATTCCCAGACCCTCCATACCTGTGTTTCTGAGCCACAGATTTCGGTTTAGCGTGGTCTTTAATAAAACATCTCATTTAAACGCTTGGCACAATGGCGTCCTCTGATCGCGCCCGGTGTTTCGCGATGCAAATCAACGCGGTAATTAAAAAGCGGCATAAACAGAGCAGGTCTCCTTGGGAAACGCTCGTTTATTTCCTCGGGCAACGAGTTACATAACAAAAAAATACCACTTTCACAACGTGACTGAATAGAGAATCTTTTTTTTTCTCGTCGTAGATCTTTATTGTTAATTCAGACATTTACACAAACAAGACTCTCCGTCACAATTTTACAATACCGTACACATGAACACGAAGAACGCGTTTCTCACCCCAATGTAACACTCACAGCAATCAGAAATCACATTTTGTATTTATTTCTGAAAAAAAAACAACAAAAAAAACAAAAACAAAGAGAATTACATGTACAATTTGGCTATAGGATAAACGCTGCGTTCCAGATTTTAACGTGTCCTCGCCGACTTCACGGTAATTTCTCAATGATTTCCTGAAGTGAATCCTGACCCCAGTTTGTTAGATGAGCTTTCGGAGGATCACAGAGGTCCAGCCTGATCTTTAGAACAGGAAAGAAATGACAGATGCAGCTTTAATAACTACTTCAGAATGAAGTGCGAAAGCAATTCTCAAAGCTTGTGAAGAAAAGATTTGGGTTGTATGTAGCTGATCACCATGTGTTCGTGACCTCCGATGGATCTTTACTTACACTACTGGAGATTCCACCAGTTAATATCCCGAGGCCACGATCTTCCCAAGATCTATTAGGTGACGAGACTTATTGCACCTGTTCTATTTTAATAAAAACGACTGAGACAATGAAGTCAGTTAGATTGAACCGCTGGCTCAGGATCCTAAGTCCAGAGATGACTTAATAATATTACACTTTAATCGTGAAATACACCCCAGAGTCACTGGCATAGTGATATGCCATAAAGAGCTCAGAGTGTTTAATGTGAGGGCTGAGAGGAGATGAAAAGAACCTTCTATCTCTCTAATGTGGTCCGATTGCTGGCGTTGTTATGTAGCTGTGCGAACGATCCTGTCATACCGACGATCCTGACAAACTATTTAATGAATAAATTCCCCACAACATAATAATTGAGGAGAATCTTTATCTATGACTTTGAAATATCATCTTGATATTGATTTACCATTGATTTCTGGCCGCGCCTTTTGGACTTCCAAAATGAATCCTGTCATGACTTCTAATGAACTTGTTCAAAATGGTTTACATTATATTCTAAATCCAAATGATGACTGGCTTGAATGATTCTATGGACCGATCCAATGTGGTCCGACGTTTCTTCAGTTACTTATATACTAAGTTACTTCCTGCAATATGTTTCTATTAACTAAACACTTCTTGCCATCAACATCCTCTAATTAAATGGTCTATAAGGACGTGATGGAGAAACGTAAAGCTTTTGTGCCTCTGGTGAGTGTTCACATCTATACCACGTTTGCTGGACCAGCCACATGCACAAGCGACAACCCTGACAGCTGGTACACGCCCACAAACTATCAACGTGACAAGCTTGTTGTGTGTTTGTGCGAACAACGAATTAATTTAACGCAAGTATACAGTGAGTGTTGATGGGAAGTCGACGAGGTCACTTTAAAAAACATCAACGTAAGATCGCAGAGAAACGATACGGATTTTTTCCAGAGGCACACAACCTAACGATACAAGAGGTTAAATAGCGATACAGATGTTCATGCAGCATTGAAGCAGAACGCTCCCCGAACTCTCCACAATGCACACCTGGAACGGCGGCCCTGATTTGTCCCCTCAGCGTGAGGTAAACTTTTTAAATCTTTTCCAATCTCCCATTTATAATTCAATATTCAAAATGGCAAAACCTTGAACAAAGAATGACGAAATATCAACCAGTAACCAGATAGCATTTTACACGTTTCATTGGATTCACTGTCTGCGTTTTTAACAATATCGTACCGACTGCAGTCGCAAACTCATTCTTGCTTCTCAAATGCTAAAGCTGCAAGAGCAATAAGTAGCATTTCTTTATTTCATGTATAAAAAATGTCAATGACTGGTGTATTTTTCTGTCTGGAACCAAAAATAGAGGAGAAGTTCTACTGTGTGTAATAAAAACCCGAACTAAAATAAAATATATGTTATAGCAGCTGTAAAGGATCTTTCCCTCATTACCTTTTGTCCCTTCTTGAAAATAATGTCTGGTAAATGCAACATCACACCCCTAAAACTGGAGACTCCTTCAATTACGTCTCTTTATATAAAGCTGAACCAAACCAGCAACGACACACTTTGTGTTGTTCCTTGTTCAATAGCAAATCTGTTCATTATCATGTATCAGATTGCGTGAAGTTTCCATCGTACTGTTACTAAAAAAATGATAACGATAGAAAACGACGTCCTTCTGTCCGATCAGAATCAAATCTCGGAAACCCTTTACATTGGACAGAAGCCAAATGAAAACCTAAGGTGTAACCCTTTCTACGTATAAAAATACAATAATGTAATAATGACATACACTCTCAAGTCCAAAGGTTGATATCTAACCGTAATCAAGAAGTCGTGCTGTGATTTTATTCCAATCCAAATGAACCCAAATGGAATTTGCATTTAAGTGATGTCAAGTCGAAAAGAAGACTGCGATGATGTAATGTTTTCAGGAGTCGTGTCTGAATGTGAGCAGCATGACGAGTATTGCACTTGGAATACGGACCAAAACGTGCTACTTATTGCTTCTTTAATCGTGTGTGTGTGTGTGTGTGTGTGTGTGTGTGTGTGTGTGTGTGTATGTATGTTTTGTTTTTGTGTGTTTTAAGGTACCGGAGTCAAACCCAGCGTGTCTGTGTGGATGTCCGGCAGCGTTCGTTCGGGTCGCAGACAAACAGCCAGACGCTGAAATGAGAAACAGCAATGAGGAGAAAGAGGTCAGAGGTCACTGAGCACGATGACACGGATCTAGAATTCTGCTGCTCTAAATCCTACACAGAGATGAACCCAGTGCTGTACGCTTCTTTTATTTGAATTCATTTTAATAGACACAGCAAAAGAGAAAAGGAGAAACCTTCCATGGACCTCCATGGAGCCCACTAAGGTCATTAGCTGTTTGACTTGGGATTGAACTGGAAATGGGTGTTACTATGGTTATAGGTGTTTATAAGCAGCAACTCTTATTAAACTACTGACCAAACTACCTACGTGTTCGATGCTCTGAACACATACCTAACGTTCCAGCCAATCACACCCCACTGTTCATTCTCACCAATGAATATCGACTGTACAAACTACAGTATTGGGACACCTGACTTTTGCAGCCAGACGAGGTTCTTCCCTGAACTTTCACCACATATTTGAAGGCACACAAGAACATCTTTGGATGCAGGCACATGCAAATGTCCCTATTTTTTTAACTAGAAGACCCAAATCTGTCCCTGTGCACAAAGCGAACCCCATGAAGATATGCTTTACATAGGTTGGCGTGGAAGATCTCCAGCTACAGAGCTCCAACCCCATGAAGGATAATGCAAACACTGACATGTAAACACTGACTGCACCCCAGGCCTCCTCTCCTCACCTACATCAGTACCTAATTTTATTAATTAAATCACAAATCTCCACATGCACAACATCTTCCCAGAAGAGTGGAGGTTATTATGACAGGAAATGGTGACTAAATGTGGAATGGGATGTTCAGAAGGGAGCAGAATTATTCTCAGGTGTCCACACACTTTTGTTATTATTTCCTTCATGTCCTCACCTGCTTAAGCGAGCCGGGCGTCCACACCAGCTTATACACCATGTAGACCGGGATCCAAATGAAAGACGAGGCTCCGATTATGTAACCCACCGTGACGCTCCAGTCAGGAAAGGTGTAATCGAACATCACAAGCGGGGCCGGGTTCAGCAGAGAGCTGATGATGATGTACTGAACAAGAAAACACACTCAGTAAAGGTCAAATACACACTGAGACAAATCCTTTTATTTTCTTTTTATAGAAATCATATCTGAATATTACATTTCGGCTACAAATGGATGCCTGACATTGTATCCGTTCTGCTTTCGCTCAATAAGAACACACTTTTCCTGCTTTTATATTAGTCATGAATCTTGTTGGGAATATTTTTTTCCAGTTCTAATGAAATAAAAACTCAATCCTACACGGAAAAAATAATCCTGGAATGAGATTTACTCAAGAACTGTAAACTGTACATATGCTATATGGACAAAAACATTGTGTAGACCCCTGACCATAAACATTAGATTCCACGTGTAATCCACATTTCCTGTTATAATAACACTCCACTCTTCATGGGAGATGTTCCACTGGATTTATGTGGAGATTTGTGCTCATTCATTCACAAAAGCGTACAGTACTGATGTAGGTGAGGTGAGGAGATCCTCCCAAAGGTGATCAATAGCTCTTTAGCAGGCTACTCAAGATCTTCCACACACTTGTAACCAACGTGAGCTGGCTTTGTGCACAGGGGCATTGCCATGCTGGACCAGGTTTGGGTCTTCTAGTTCAGGGTAAAATTTCATCAACTGGTAACAGTCTGCTATAGAACCACATTTGGCTGAAAAAGTCAGCCAATACTTTTGTCCAAAGAGTGTTTTATTTTTTTTCATTGACATCAGTGACAAATGTCTGACGCTTCAGGTAATCTCCATGCACCCGAGGTAGAGATGGAGATGGCAGTTTATCATGTTCGGGGCCTAATAATAAAGGAATAAGAAGGAGAGAGTGCAGGGGGTGAATGTCAGCGCTTGCACGCGCGATTGCGTTAGCGAGGTGAATGGGATTGACATTTGGGGTGGAGAAGTTTCCAAAGTGCGGCGGAGACAGAAAAACGCGATTAAAGTGTCTTTAAGAGCCGGAGGGAAGGAAACAACTTCTACAATTTCTAAATGAGAAAGTAATAAAGCAAGGAAACGCTTGACCTTCTGTAGACTTCTAGAAGGTTCTCAGGCTGTTTCTTTATTTACTTTAAAAGGCATCAGAAAACAAATGACCAGTGATGGATTTCTGTGTACTGGACTGTTACACATTCTAGGTATATGTTATATAGTTAATTTTATATAAAATAAAATTTAATACAATATACTGTATGGAAAATTAAAATCAGTAAAATGTTTAAATTCATTCTACAGTTGAAAAATCCTTAAATAAAGTATGTGTTTTTATTTACCGCTAGAAAAGTCGGGCTGATGGCTACCCAACAAAATCTCCAGAAGAGTCCGGGCATGTGCCCAAGCATGGCTTTGACATCGTTACTGAACCTGTTGATCCCTGAGAGGAAAACAAAACACATTGAGGTTCTAGGTACCAATAAAGATCCTGTTCTTTGCATAAACTATGACTAGCACTGTGATACAGTGATTATATAATGAGGTAATAGAATGATATAAATATTGGTATAGTTAAAAATAACAGTAGAAAGCAATATTACATCAAATATTGTTGGACGAAACGTTATGTAGTCGCGAGATCTGTTTTTACAGCTAAATGTTGTCTTACCGTAAAACCAGGAGACTGCGGTGGCTTCCAAAAACACAATAGCTATAATGGAGGATCCGACTCCATACTCCTCAAGTAGTTTAACTACATACGCACCTCCCTGTAACCCGGAAAAACCAACATTGTCAAAGCTGGAATTCAGTGCAAGTGGATTTTTGTTTTTCATTTAGTCCGGTTCACATTATAATGTTTTCCTCGGTTGTGTGAAATCTTTAATTTAATAAAAAGCACCGTTTGGGACTTACTTTAGTAAGAGTGCTCAGAGAACCCAAAAAGCAGATGGCCACCAAACCCAACACAAGCACCTCCCTCCTGTGGGATAGAAAGTCTGGATACTCATCCATGACAGCAGTAATGATGGCTTCCAGACCTCCAAACTGGACACACGCATATAATATATATAAATATATACTATTACATCCGTATTCACAAAAATGTGTAGGTGTATGTAGACACACCGTGCTGTCCAATCCCAGTGTGATCATCATCGCAAAGAAGATAATGGCGAAAAACGTGGATCCCATCATGTTGGCAATGGCTTCTGGGTAAGTGATGAACAGAAGACTCGGGCCTACACGAAAAAGTTACTGGAATGTGTTTCTGATGATGCCTGAATTACAGCCAAATAATCAACACTGGGTTCTTACCCTTATTTCTGGCTACATCTTCCACGTTAACGTGTCTCTGCTCAGCCATGTAGCCCAGAACGGTAAAAATCACAAAGCCAGACATGAAGCTGGTCAGGCAGTTCACCAAACTCGTCACAATGGCGTCTCTGACAAAAGAAAAAGAGAGAAAAAAAAACCTGTATATAAAATACTGTTATAAGATGCTAGCAAGACAGGACGGGACGTAGCACTGCTTAGCCAAAAATGTAGAAGTTTAGCGTATATACAGGAGTGACAGCAGAAGGTGTAGGTTTCAGAGCACACGTGCTTCAGAGAAAGGAAGTCGATGGTGTAGATCTAATAGGCGGATGTGCAATGTTAACCGTGACATCATGAACATTCTAGCAGTAGATGATAAAGACGGTCGGCTGTACAGCGCCGTATATGTTCTCTATACATCCCGGTAACTTCATCAGCTGTAATTAAGAGTCCTGCTCTCATTTGTTGGAGACTCGTCTCCTCTGACTTCCTCCTTCTTCATCTCATTTAGCACCAATTGAAGCCAGAGCCAAAACACACACACACACACACACACACACACACACAGTTTCTAGGAAATGAACAAGCGAATACAACACCAACTAACGCCACATGTTCGTTTCAGGAGAAGTCTAAAAAAAAAAGCAAGAGGAGGTTCTTCGTACCTGTAGCAGTTGTTATTGAACGGATTGTAACTGGAAAGAGCAAGCAGAACTCCAAAACCAGGGCCGAGAGAAGAAGATCTGAGCTGCGGCATCCACCCAAACCTGCACCACACACACACACACACAAACACAATCCTAGTGTTTATACACCTAAAAGCTTTTTTTTGTTCTTTGATCTCCTGAACTTTTAAGCTAGTAACGTTGTGGAGCGGTTCTCGCTCCTCACAGCTCCTTCACTGAGAAGAACAGTGTGCTGAACATTGAGGTTGAGCAGCCTGGAGGTCTTAAGACCACCTGCAGGTACTGCAGATCTTTGCTGGTTTTCTGTTGTGGTGCTGAAACAATTAACTTTACATACATCTATTCGATCTAATAAACAAATAGAATGAACCTGAATACAGAATTTATCTTGTTATGGTTACATTCTATCAAAAAAAACTCAAATTCATTCAAAAATAATTGATCTTTGTGTGTGTGTGTGTGTGTGTGTGTGTGTGTGTGTGTGTGTGTGTGTGTGTGTGTGTGTGTATGTGTGTGTGTGCACTTGAGTCACAGTGTGCAAGAGCCATTTTAGAAAGGAACACCAATTATGCATCTGATTAGCGGCGCGCTTTATTCCTGCATCTCATCTGCATCTTCTGCAGCAGAAAACAAACAAATCCAGAGTGACGTTTAAATCAAATCGATTAAAAAACATTTTATTTCACCTGAGTACAACAGTGGGTTTACAGTGTTCCAATTTGATCAGGTGGAGTTTTACCTCAGTGGGTGAAGTGTGTGTGCATGTGTGTGTGTGTGTGTGTGTGTGTGTGTGTGTGTGTGTCAGAGATGAAGAGAAAAAGAAAGAGATACTCACAGTTGTATCCTTTAGTTTCTCCCATTTGGGCTGCAGGTAGAAGACGACGCCCCTCCAGGCTCCAGGTAGCGTTGCACCTCGAATTAGCAAAATGAACAACACCACGTAGGGAAGAGTGGCTGTGACCCAAACCACCTGAAGGAGAGAGAGAGAAGGAAAGAAGGAAGGAGGGAGAGAAAGAGAGAAGTTTTGCATCAGTGTTAATGTAATTTAAAACTCTTTAATAGTATGGCTTGGATGTAAATGTGTGTCTGATATATGTGTGTGTGTGTGTGTGTGTGTGTGTGTGCACCTTGCCCGATGTTTTGACTCCTTTCCACAGGCTAAAGTAGACGATGGTGAAGATGAGGAACAGGCAGAGCATCAGCTGCCAGCGGATCACACCCACGTTCTCCAAACCGTCGGACTCGTGGAGCTCCAACACGTTCCTCCTGCTCACACACATCCACATCCACGTTACACCTCCCTCTCTTTTTATAGCTGCCATAAGGTAAGTGAGAAGAGGAACTGACCGGCGTATTGCAACGTAACTATAAGAGGTAACTATAAATGGATAAATAGTGCGGCATGATCTTTTTTTTTTCTGTGTTTGCTTCCTCGATTTTCTTCTCATCATCATCCTCATCCTAAATTACTACTGAACAGGCTTGTGGAGCTTCAGCCAGCTCTCGAGTCTATCCACTGATTTCATGATGTGAAGTTTATGTAAAAAAAAAAGAAAAAGCGCCTTCTGTCATGTCTCTTCTCAATCTGTGCCACTTACATGCACTTACGTGTAAAACTCCTCGGCCGGTGAGCGCGAGTAGTTTGTCCACGTCACGTTGTCCTTGCCGAAGTAGTTGGTGCAGTTTTCCGTGTTCCACGCGTTGTCGCAGTTCGTCCAGGGCAGAGTGCTGCTGAAGGATGAGTAGAAGTAGAACAAGGCCCACGCGATGATGGTGTTGTAGTAGAACGAGACGTACAGCGCGATGACGCAGATGGAGAAACCGATGCCTGAGAAAACCAAGAGAAATCTGATAAAAAACCGGACTGATCATGTGCCAGCTTAATACTTTACAGGTAGACCTTCAGGATCTTCAAGGTTCTCCAGGAACATGACTAATGTTCATGGTAACATTTGCAACCTTCCAGGAGTCATGATACATGGTCCCCCTGTCAAGCAATCAATATATACTTAAAATATACCAGGATATGAAACTCCTGAAACTCCTGGTAAAGCAAATTGCTTGGAATCTTCTACAAGATCTAAAATATTGTAATAATGTTCTCTTTCACCTACAGTGATCACTGAGATGCTTCACGTTTTGACCTTGGAAGAAGCCTTGCAGTGCGATAAAGTAGGTATTTTGTGTCACCTTTGAATATGGGGCAAATGTGTTTCCATATGGAGATGGCGCCTGTGCGGTGGTACTGCCCCAGAGCCAGCTCCATGTAGAAGAGTGGTACACCCCCGAATATAGCCATGAGGGTATAGGGGATGAGGAAGGCTCCTAAATAAAGACAAAAAAGAATTGCTGTGAAGAAGTGCACCCTATCAGGTGGAGCATTTACAAATCATTACATTTCAGAATCGCCTTCGGGTGTCAGGGAGGTCTTACAAACTTCATGAGTACACCAGCATCATGGACTGATCTAGGACTGATCAGACATCTTCCATTTCCAATGTACCCTGGTATATGTATGATTATATCTTGGCAGTGATTAGAGTTTTACTATCTCACTTAACACAAAGCTGTTCTTTTCAACTCTATACCGCAACATCTACTACCACAAAGTGCATAGACTGGAAGTAGAAGGTGGTGGCTGAGGACATTTAAAATGCAGTCTCAAGTGCCCCATTGTGCAATTGAGGTCCCCAATGCCTGGGTCTATGTTTCAGATGGTTACATCAGGAATTTATGGTTTAAATTCAATAGCTGCCACTGATTTGACCCCTCAAGTGAGACCCCTTATGCAATCTAAGCTCCCAGGCACCATAGTGTTTACTGCATCGATCTACTAAAATGCTGGAGCGAGTCATCAGCTGTGGATAACTTGTAGGTTAAGGCAGAAGTCTTCACCTGACAGCACTGGGACCTGTATCTTGGTAGAACACTTCTAAATCTCCTGTGTTTATCACAGCTTCTTCTCCAACCACTCAACATTTTCAGCGTTTGTGATGCTTTACACAGAACAAACATCTATAATCTATAGAATATATAATCTATAATTTTGCTAATGATTTAATTGTTTTCTTTATAATTGAGGCAGTGTCCAATAAACATTGCCAAATTTGATCTCTGGTCCATTCCAGAAGGTATTTCAGAGACTGGATTTCCCAATGAAAGCTTCAAATCTGCCACGTGAAATAAAGACAGATGTTGGCAGAAGTAGCCCCTGGAGATGATCTCAGGAAGTCATGTGCACTTTATATGCTTTATGTGGTCCTGCTTTGAACATTCTTTATGGTGCTGCGATGGAAATCTGTGGTCTGGACAGAGGAGATCCCATGGGCATCCCATAATATTTATTTGTTTAAGCTCTCTCCCTTAGACCACATGCTTTATTATTGCTGTCTCTTTGTGAGGATTAAGAGGTAGCAAACATTGTCATTATGATGGCTGAGGAAGATGCTGATTTATCAGCCTGGAACTTAACGTTATACTTGACATGAGTCTACACACCGATTCAAATGTTCTACCAAGCAACAGTAAACCAATGCTAAACATGATTTTCGATATAAATCCAGCATGTTTTATTAATTATTGATTTTTCTTTCTTTATGGATTAACAATTTAACGTTTTTAACGCCAGTATTTAACCACATTTTTTACTACAATAAGCTACAATGTTATTAACCCACTCATGGCCAAATGAGGAACAAATATTTGTCGTATAAATGAAATAATTGTAAGGTGTTCTGGATAAAAGGCATCTGCTAAATGCCATGAATATAAATATAAGCTTGTCCTTTACGTTTTACAGTTTTATTATATTAATGTTATATACAGAAAACGTTTTCAGTTGCTGAAAATCACAGTATTTCCCTTTCCATAAGAAATGTCCTTAATTAATATCACTTATTAGTTAGAAATTTGTCAGGTTATTTTATGATTTAAAGATTATATGTTTTTTTCAATAAATAATTGGTCTTTAATAGAATATAAATTGAATTCAGATCCAAACAGGTTTAAGTCCCTCCTCAAACCTTTTGCATTCAGCACCATGGACAGGGCCGCTTCAATATTTTTGTGTTTTTTGGTGAAAAACAAAAACAAGATATAAAAACGTTAAAAAATAAAAAACTTATATTAACACATGAATCTGATTCACTTAGACGCTGAAATATGATTCTGATCCCAAATACTAAAAAGTACATTTCCACCCCGACCCCTGATCACAAAAAAATAAAAAATAAAAATAATACAAAAAATACAAAAATATTACATTTTTTGCTTTATAACCTATTCTCGTTGCAGATTACTATATAATTACTATATATCATAGTCACCTAATGCATAATGAAAAAAAGTACCTTAGGCATTTTTAATAAACGGATTTCTCATATTTATATTTTTATTGGCTCTGCACGTGAACTCTGTACAATGACTGTAATTATGCATTTTATTTAGTAATATAAATATGCATTAATTGTTTTATACTTTTCTTTATTAATTTACTGTATTTATAATCATTTACTGTTGTAACACTTTTATTTTAGTTTATTAGGCTGCACAACTTATTTGCCAAATTCCTTACAAATGTTCTTCCTTGAAGGGAAAATGATGTTTAATTTTGATGCCAAAATGAACTGCGCACCAAATAAAGCACTTGTTTACCTCCGCCGTTCTGGTAGCAGATGTAGGGAAATCTCCAAACGTTGCCCAAATCCACAGCGAATCCAATCACCGAGAGCAGAAAGTCGCCTTTTTTGCCCCATCGGTCGCGCGACTCCGTCTGAAGGATGACCGGACCCGGGCTCGCGCTCAACCCCAACTCGTGATGGTGCATGTCGCGGTAGAAAAGGAGAGAGAAAGATTGAAGAAAAAGAAGCACAACGGGAAGAAGGGAAAAGTTGGAAGAAAAGTTGTGCAGCGGGAACAACAGGTGAGCTTCAGGTGCGACGCGCGCGGACAGGAAGACGCATGCTGCAGGTCGGAGCGCGCGCGCTGAGTGGAACAGCACAACGCACTTCTTAGTCTGACTCTGTTACACACTCTGTCTCTTACCCACCCACCACACACACACACACACACACACGTGCGCGTGAGCGGGAAGGCCACAACCGGATGAGATTAGAGAATAAAGCAGCAGCTCGTGTATAAAAAATATATAAAACTTGAGCGCGCGCGCTGCTAATGGATTTCTCACGTGCTCTCGAGACTGCAGATGAAGTTTGCAGCGTTTTGTGTGTACACCATCCTCACACCATCATCATCTTCTACTAGTGAACTAACACACACACACACACACACACATTTGTGTTTCTCTTCCCTAATCCCAGGAGTGTACCTTTAAATCTATTCAATAATTGTACACATTTTTGGGTTGAGTATAAAATACATTTTGATAAACTGATGACTGATTAATCAGGTTCATATTAGGCAAAACCACGCCCATAACCCAATCCTAACCCCGCCCATTTACTCTCTTACAAGCGATGATTGGAGTAAGTCCACAGAAACATAAAAACATCACCATATTCAATACACTGTACACACTTTCTAAACATCTCATTCTACATGTATTCTTATTATAAGCTCCAATCTTCTGGGATGATGTTCCACATTATGTTGTGGAGATTTGTGCAAATTCAGCCGTGAGGGCGTTAGTAAAGTCAGGAACTGATGTAGGTGAGGTAAAGAACCATGGAGTGCAGATCTTTATGAATCAATAGTGAAAGAAATATTGGAAAAACCCGGTGTCCCAATACTTTTCTTCATGTTTGCAGAAAATTTCTGGTGCACAGATTCAGTCATATGTTACTAAGCAGCGGACATGCTGCTGGTGAAGGATCTCATGTGGTCACTATTGGCATTCACTTATAGATTTTTTTTTCACTTTTCAGGGTCAGAACATGTTGAAGAAGTTTCTCACTCTGCTCTCCAGCCAGCGTGTATTGAAATAGCACCAAACGAGCCTCGTTAGCCAAACTTAATAAAATGCGAGTCCGAAATCGAATCAGCTGCTTTTAGCTCGGGCTAGACTGAAGGAGTCAGAAAGTGGATGGGGAAACTGTGGCGAGTGCAGTTGCAGCAAACGAGGTTAAACCTACAGGATGGAGCTGAGCGCATACATGCGAGATCAGCGCAGCGCCACAGACTGTGTGTCTGCATGAGTATCTCCACCGGTGCTTATTATCAGGTCACTTAGATCACACACTCCACATCCCCCCACCAACCTGAGTGACTCACAAAATTGCCAATTGAAATGACAACAAGATTAAGGGCCTTGCTGTGGTGTTGACGGATGGATGGACGGATTGGAACGGAGATTTTAGTAGCTCGGTTCCCTTTCAGGCTTGGCGTTTTTGGTTTCTCGCCTTGGATTTCAAAATCTCCTTAACAACACCAGCGCTAATGGGCTAATTCATTAGCTACCTATTTAAGTGCATTTAACCTGTAGGTTACTATCACAGCAAATTCAGACTAGGATCCACCTTATATTCAGGTGACAACAGGTTCTCAACTCAGGTCCTCGTTTGGTGTCTGGTTCCTCTCAAGGTCAAATCGTTTCAGGGAGTCTTTTTTACTCAGCACAATTGCCATTGACTCGCTCATTAGGCACAACATATGGCCAAAAACCTGTTGTCACCTGACTATAAGGTGGATCCTGGTGGTCTGAATTTGCTGTTATAGTAGCCTCCACTCTTCTGGGAAGATGTTCCACTAGATTTTGTGAAGATTTGTTGTCTCCTCAAAGGTGTTAGTAAAGTCAGGTACTGATGTAGGTGAGGAGGCCTGGGGTGCAGTCAGTGTTCACATACAGATCTTCATGGAACAGGTTTTGCTCTCTTAGTTCAAGTAAAGAGAAAATATCAGGATACTGCATTTAAAGACGTCCAATACAATTGTATGCCTTAAATTTTTTGAGAAGAATTGCTTATAATTTAAATCTGAGATGTTAATGAACCTCCTCCTATTATAACCATGTTCATTCTCCACAATCTTGTGTTTTTTAGACCTTACTTTTGTGTTCACTTCATGCTCCAAAGAATGAAATTTCCCCAGAGCGATCTGCGTCTCAGTGTCGAGGTGTACGGGTAGAAGAACATCGTTCTGACAGGAAGTTGTTCATCTGGACACGAGACCTTGAGGGGTTGGAGGAGCGATACACAACCAGGTGAAGTGTGTGTGTGTGTGTGTGTGTGTGTCTAAGTACTTTCGATATTCACTTACAACCAGAGTAAAACCACAAACTGCTCAAAACTACATTCTGATTGGACGAAAGGTGTTGATTAACTTTCCATGGTTTCCAAGTTTATCATCTATAAATGTAACTAGAAATGGATAAAATATATATCCATGCCATCCTTCAAGAAAATGAAAAATTTCAGCATTCAGATGGCATTTGTGCTATGAACCTTCACTCCAATCTGCAAGCCCATTCTGTTTCTCTCTCTCTCTCTCTCACACACACACACACACACACACACACACACACACACACACACACACACACACACACACACAGGATTACTGATCACAGATATGATGAGAGGGTCTTATTTGAATGCGAGAGCTGAAGTATGAATAATGGCTGTAACATGTTTAATATTGAGCTTCACATCTCTACATTCACTAGAAAGCTCTTCAGAGTGTGTGTGTGTGTGTGTGTGTGTGTGTGTGTGTGTTTAAGTGAAAATAGATGAACCTGCAATGTATCTGACTCCCCCACGTTCTCATTTCTTCATAAGTCCAGTTTATGAGCAGTGTTTAGGGGTGTTTTCTTCTACCATCATCCTCATCATCAGCATCATCATCATTGTGTGGGAGACCCAAAACCTGTTCCAGCAGGACAATACCCTTGTGCACAAAGCCAACTTCATGAAGATATGCTGTACATGGGTTGGAATTGTATGGAAGATCGTCTGCTATAGAGCTCCGATTGGAACGCTGACCACACCCCAGGCTTTCTCACATCACCTACATCTGTACCTGACTTTAATAACAGCCTTGTGGTTAAAGAGCAAAAATCTCCTCACAGAATCTAATGGAACATCTTCCTAGAAAAGTGGAGGTTATTCTAACAGGAAATGGGGACCAAATGTGAAATGGGATGTTTGAGAAGAAGCATATACCAATCTTTTCCTCATGTCGTGTATACAGTCATATTCACTGAGACCGCAAGAGAAAAAGGCCTGAACTGGAGTAGAGACTTTTCCCCAATAGGGCAGTTTATCACAAAATGGATAGAATGTTTTCTGAAATCAGATCCGCTCGATTCCAATTTGGCGTGTACTCAGCTTTTTGAGTAAACGTTGCCGAAGAGGTCCGTCTTACCACCAAAACACGATCCGAAAAGCGCTCCAGAATAGAGATCTTGGTCCTCAGAAAACCCTGCGGTATTAAATACGCAGGACCGTCCGATTTCTAATCGATTAAGCGGTGACATTGTAACCATAAGTATTGGTTTCTCATTTCTAATCTTGTTGAAGTCTATACCACGTGGCACTTTAGTGGCAGGGGACGGGGCACCATCATCATCATTCATCCTCCTCATCATCATCAGAGAGCACTTCTTTTTTTTTTCCAGACGCTCTTTGTCACAGAATGTGTGTAAAAGCTGAAGGAGTGTCGTCCTCTGGCTCGCTCGCATCCACGCCACGGGTTCTCTAAGTGGTTTTTGATTCACCTGCGTATCCTGCACTTGATAACGGCTTTTTACTCACAATTACATTTGTGAAAGGAAATACGGCCCTTTCAGGCCACCGGTGACTTTACAGGCTAATGATAGAGTAGAGAAGTCATTGGAGCTTCTGGTCATTGCAAACACACTGTAAAAGGGACGTTCAGCTCAGAGATACTTGTATTTCTATATCACCTAATTTACACAATGTACTTGAACTAAAGGCACACGATTGTACCGGACGTCTTTGGATGCGGTACAATTCTTTTTCTCCTTAATTTGAATGATGCCCCAGAAAATGTGTGGAAGATCTCCTGCTACAGAGCTCTGACCCTCAATTGTACTGAACACCTTTGAGATAAATGTGAATGCTGACTCCACCCCAGACCTCCTCATCTCCCCAACTACATCAGTACCTGACTTTAATAACGCCCTTGTCGGTGAATGAATCTCCACACATCTCCACAAAATCTAGCCAAACATCTTCCAGGAAGAGTGGAGATGTGTAAGAGCTCTAACATGTTCAAGACAGGGGGTTCTCCAGACCCCCAGCTGGCATTCTGTCATTTTACAGGCTGGTAAATTAGAGAATTTTTTGCAAACGAGTCGACTGTTTTAAGTGAATGAGGTAAATCATGTGGTCTTCTTGATGTTTTTTTGTCAAAACCTCGAATGATACACTTGTACAGTAGAGACAATCAAATCCAGTGAAGTGAAATCCTTTGCTTTTGTACGTGTATCGATTTTCTGTGGAGATTCGCTAGAAGTATGTGCTCAGTTACATCTCCTTCCTGAGCACATTCTGGTGTCAGATACTGGATCGGTGTCCGATGGCGTCCGAGTTCAGCGTGGCTCAGAGATGATGTGTGTTTTCTCGAATTTACTACACTTTTTTTTATAATGACTTCAATCAAAAATATTGTGTGTGTGTGTTGTGAGGCCGTGATATGGCGTGTGTATTCTCACCATTGCACATTGTCCATCTCTATTCCCTTCCTGCTCCTTCACGTGTTATTCCCAGTGTCGGCTCTTTCCTCAGGCTGAGCCTCACCGGACCGATCACACCTGTCAATCATAATGCTGTGCTGCCTGGCATCAGTCAGCCTTTCCTGAAACTCCCCTGGAGAAAAGCTCAGGGCTTTTGTCAAGTGAAGTGTATATGATCACTTTCAGTCTTTTATACGACCCAACATCATCCTTCATCACATACACACACTTTTTTATTTCATCCACAGTAAATAGAATGTGATGTGAAAATTCTGGTCATGTGTGTGTTTATTTTATATAATCTAAGGATTAAAACTTAATCTTCTTAACAGTTTTTTTTTCCATCTACTTATTATATGTAGTAAAATGCTTATTTACGACTGTCCAACATGTAAACGAAAAATAGAAATCGAAAATAAAAGTCAAATAAAGTATGAAATATATTATAAGTATAACTATAAAGTATGAAAATAAAGTTAAGAATAAAAAAATATACACACACACACACACACACACACACACACACACACACACACAAAAAGATTAATTAATATATTTCTCCACACGATATCATATACATGCATCCAGCACGTGAAAGTCGCCCTCTAGCGGACACTTACACACATGGAACGTCACAGGGTCGAACCTGACGCCACAAAAAGACGCCAAATGAAATGCGCGTGTCAAAGCCACGAGAGACTTCAGAGAGCAGCAGCGATCACGAGACATATCCGAGATTAGTGAAGGTAAAAAAAATCTGAACTTCTCATTCTTTATTTCCTACAAGTTTAATTAGTTTTATTCTGCAAAAAAAGATTTTAAATACGAGCTGTATATCTTTTATCCGTTTTAAACTCTCGTTATTGGGTTAGCTAACTAGCTAACTAGCTAATATCGTGAGGATCCCACATGAGCTCAGGGTCTTTTTCCACTTCACAGTTTTTCCTCAATAAAGTCGATCTCAGCTCCACCCTTTGCAGATTTCTAGCCGAATTGAGAGTTTCGATATGATGAACCACGAATTCATCCCTCAGAGACATGAAGAGAATAAAGGTCATGAAGGGGAAAAACTTATAAATGGCATGAATCGAATGTTTTTTGTTCCTTGTTTTAGTAACCACGTCTGTATCCAATGGCCACTGTTACACTTCAGGACCCAGTTCCATCTAACATGTTGTACGGTAAGTGAGATTGATTATTACAGTCGTTAAAACGTGGATTGAGGAGGACATGGTTCTGATTTGGGACAAGCACTGAAGTGTTTCCATTCTTTCTCTTTTCTTCAGCTGGACCATTTTTCCCAACTTCTTTTCCACAGACGAGGAAGGTGGTAAGAAAAGCATTTCCGCAGGAACACCAGCCATTTGGCTCGTTCCTGTCATATTCCTCAAGCATGTCATCCATATCTCCCTACAGATTACAGTCAGAGATCCTCACGATGACACCCGAGACATTATAGCTGAGATCCATGGACAGAGAAGGACATCCTCACCGACTCCACCTCAGATAAATGTAATATTACCCATAAAGCTGAGTGACTGCGTAAGGAGAACAAAACCTGTTTAATGAAACCTGTGTTTGTTTTCAGAAAATTCCCCGTGAACAATTCCTTTTCGGGTGGCCTCCAAAGAAAGAAAGGAAAAATAAGAAAGTCAACAAGTCGGTGCAGAAGGAGCAGATGGAACAAGTGAAACCCTCAGCTCCTGAAGAACCCGTCACAACACTTCGGTCTTCTCCTGCATGGAAACACAACATTTCCGTTCTTGGTGATCAGCAGTGTGAACCTGTGACGCCTACACGGTCCAAATGGAGACACGCCATGAAGGTTCCTCTTCCACCAAGAGCCAAACCCCCGAAGAAGGCAGATCCTGAGACTGACCTTGCTCCATCAGCGAATAGTGTGCAGGATGAGGCAGATCAGGAAATCATCACAAGACTTTTTGGTGATATCTCTGTTGATTCTCTGACTCCAACACATTCAATTTGTAATGACATGGTTAATACCTACACTGATCCGGAGCTGAAGAGTGAGCAGAGCAAGGTGAGGGCAAAATGACCAGCAGGTGGCGAAATAGGAGAAAAGAGATGCATCTAATTCCAGAATCATTGAGAACTTACAGAGATCTTTTATTTGTTTTCAGGAAAAGCCCCATAGACAAATCCGTTACGGGGTCTTTCAAAGGAAAGAAGACTATAAACGGAAAGTCAACAAGGTGGTGCAGATGGAGCAGATGGAACCTGTCAAACCCTCAGCTCCTGAAGAACCCGTCACAACACTTCGGTCTTCTCCTGCATGGAAACACAACATTTCCATTCTTGGTGATCAGCCGTGTGAACCTGTGACACCTACACGGCCCAAATGGAGACACGCCATGAAGGTTCCTCTTCCACCAAGAGCCACACCCCTGAAGAAGGCGGATCCTGAGACTGACTTTGCTCCATCAGCGAATAGTGTGCAGGATGAGGCAGATCAGGAAATCATCACAAGCCTTTTTGGTGATATATCTGTCGATTCTCTGACTCTAACACATGCAACGTGTAATGACATGGTTAATACCTACACTGATCCGGAGCTGAAGAGTGAGCAGAGCAAGGTGAGGGCAAAATGACCAGCAGGTGGCGATATAGGAGAAAAGAGATGCATCTAATTCCAGCATCATTGAGAACTTACAGAGATCTTTTATTTGTTTTCAGAAAAATCCCCATAGACAAATCCGTTTCGGGGTCTTTCAAAGGAAAGAAGACTATAAACGGAAAGTCAACAAGGTGGTGCAGAAGGGGCAGATGGACCCGTCGAAACCAGTCACAACACTTCGGTCTTCTTCTGCATGGAAACACAACACTTCCATTATGTATGATCAGCAGCGTAAGCCCGTGTCACCTATGCGGCCTAAATGGAGCGACGTTGTGAAGGCTTCTTTACGAATAGCTACACCCCCGAAGAAGGCGAATGATGAGACTGTTCCCGCATCAGCAGTGTATAGTGTGCAGAAAAGGTCTGTTCACACTGCTGTCGGGACGGCGCTGGAGAGTATGAAGCACGAGGTGAGGTCAGAATGACCAGCAGGAGGCTTCAGATAAGAGACGTATCAAATTCCAGTTCTTTGGGTGCTGTTGCTTGCTTTATTACTTTCCCGTCATTTACAAAACTTACCATGAACCTGTGTTTGTTCTCAGGTAAAGTCCAATGTGCAAGTGTGGCAGTCGTCAAAGAGGAAAAGAAAAAAAAATAACGCTGTTGTTGTCCTGTAAGGTGATCCTTCTCAAAATGCATAATCAATAACATTTTCTGAGATTGACGACTGTACTTGTGGTGTTTTGTCACAGAAGCTCAGTGCTGAAATACTGAAACTATTAAAACAGCGATTTGACGATGTATCAGATTGCAGAAACGTGTTCATTAAATGCAGGGGTCCCCTAATTCTTATCTGTGAGGCCACATAATATTTCCTTTTTTTAATAGGGGGCGGGTCGGTCTGTAACAGAAAATGACATGGGCCGGAGTAGATACCAGTGTTGTTGTGGAGATTTTATTATTATTTTTAATCTATTTATTATGGTATTTATTGTATATTTAGTTTATTATTTATTATATATTTATTATTATTTTGTTATGCACCATACAGACAAATCAGCATTACTTTTCAAGAGATATATCGCCCATAAAAAGAGCATGTTTACTATCATAGTGGCATTTTTTTCGTATTCATTGCTATTAAAATAAAAACATTTACTTTTTAATGAATGTGGTTTGTAGGTGAATCTAACAAATACTTGGGCTACGTTAATGACCAGAAGTGTTGCCACTGGTTCGCCTCTAGAGGCCGCTCTCGTAATGACATCAGGCTGCAACCCAAAAAAACTATCAGCAACTTCAAACTCATCTTATTATGAATGTTGCCATCGCTTGAGGCTGAGGCAGGGAAGTTGTGGTTGGAATCGGAAGATGATGACGTAAATACAGCACATTGTTTGAGGTAAATGGTGTGATGTTTGTAAAGGTTTTATTAATTTACTCGTATTGCTTCCTTTGTTCATTATAACATTATATCGCCACCATGTCTGATTGTCTACACACAGACACACACCACACACATACATGAATATCACATACATCAAGAAAATGTCTGCCAAGTGAAGACATCATTCATGGATGGAAAATGACAATCAGCAGCTCCTTATTCACCATTAACACTGAAGTATACAGAGATAAAACAGTATCAATAACAGTGGCATTTGTCTTAAAGCTTATCAGTAGTCCGGTATCGACCCAATTACGTACCAGTTAAAAAAAGACCATCCTTACTTACAGGTAGGGACATAATTTGTAGTTTTTGTTTTTTGCACTAGATGGCAGTGTTTATGCTTTATAAACCTCAAGATAGCCTTCAACATAAATATGCAATGATGTTCTCCTAAATGTATCCTATGGCTATATTTAACCAGAATCGTATTCTGAAAATTGAAGAAACAAATAGTATTAATTCTATTAATCACTTAACAAGTCCTAAACTAGTGCGCTGTCCAGATCAGATGATCTAATCTTAACACCTGATTACAGTAGTAATCTAATGATTTATTAGTCTAATTTATTGCTGCTCTACACAATGTGTTTGTCTACCTAAACCCTAAAAGAGTAGCAGGAAACAACTTCTACGTGTACCATTCAACCCTTTTAAAAAATGAGCTAATTTGATGTTAAGCTCTTGTCGGAAAAAGCTTCTCAGGTCTTTGACCCATGTTCAGATAGCTGATGATTCTCTTCGAGCTTCATAGTATTTCTCATGATCTGCATTGGACGGTGTTGAGTGGTGGTGATGGTTGGAGGCTGCGGTGTTCGCACCATCATTGCAGCTCAAAGGTTATTCCTCACACTCTCAAATAAAAGTTTGAGGAAGAACCAAAAGAAGGGTTTTACAGAGATGCCATAGCAGACCCATTTTTGTTTCCCCAATGAGCCATTCAGTAAATGGTTCTGAAAATAACCCCTTTTTTACTGACCTACAAGAACCCTTTCTGATACTACAACCAACCCTTCCCAAGGCCATTTGTAGAACAACTCATTAAAAGTTTCTTTGGGACCCCATTGACACCCCCCAAGAACAAAACCCCACCACACGTATCATAATAAGAATTGTCATCAATACTCTTGTTAATAATTACAACAGGGTTTTTAACATTTCAAGAGGATCTGTGGTGGACGATGCAGAAGGTTTAACGGACGAATTAATCGTTAACATTTCGCTATCGTGTAGAAATTCTCATTTCCCAGATGAACCCCTGATGGCTGGGTACCAAAACAAATGGATGAAGTGTGTTTTACCACAGAACGTAAGGAATCAGTGCAGATTGTGGTGAAATTGTGACACCCAAAGAAAACATTATGGTCATCTTTATTTCTATTTTGAGTTATTTGTTTGTCGGATATAGTCTGTGATTTATTTTAGTTTTAGTTTGAATCGTCCGAGAGACAGATATAAGGCTGATTATTGTAGGCATGTATTTGTAGGCGCCATAATTACAAAAAAAGGAAGAAAAACCCAACAATATTGATACAGTATTTTATTATTAATTCCATTCAAAAGCATCCGGACTTCTGTCTCTTTAAAAGGCGTGGCCTTCCTGAGGAGCGCACGAGCCCCCGCGCGCGCTCCTGCTTTATCCTCTCGGAATATCCGGAGTCGCGAGCGCTGCTGGGCTCGAGCGCACCGGAACCATGGCAACCGCGAGGCCAGGTGAGGAGGAAATCATCTGGTCGTGAAGCA
Organism: Silurus meridionalis; assembly: GCF_014805685.1. NCBI lineage: Eukaryota > Metazoa > Chordata > Actinopteri > Siluriformes > Siluridae > Silurus > Silurus meridionalis. Next base: position 17,762,012 of record NC_060910.1, on the reverse strand, counting down.
GAGAGAGTTTAGTCTTCAGCCCGGAAGTGCGCTTTTGTTTAAAAAATAGAGAGAGAATAAAATAAATGAGCACAAGAAATTATTATTATTGGAAGTGTAATTGCCGGTAATGACTGGAGTGATGTCGTTTCAACGGTTTTCCGCGGCTTCAGAAGGCGAGACGCGCCAGAGGCTGATCCGAACCGTGAAGAAGGAGGTGAGGGAGTGAACATACAGACATACAGACATACATACATACAGATAGATAGATAGATAGATAGATAGATAGATAGATAGATAGATAGATAGATAGATAGATAGATAGACACACACACACACACACACAATCTGAACTGCTTATCTAACAGAATTAAACACAATATATCTAAATGTTAGAAATGTCTAATCAATGTCTGATTTTCATTCAGTCCCAGTCCAATGAGCCTGTCTGATGCTTTTAAACCACACAAGCATTAGTACCCAGTGTACATCTTGTTTGCTTGGATGAAATGTAATTAATATGACTGGTCTGATCTATTAGTACTGTTAGTTGAATAATACCTGGTCCAATCTACTAGTACAATTAGTGATACATTAGTAGGATTAGTAATTAGTACATGGTCTGATCTACTAATACTATTAGTGACTAATACCCAGTCTGATCTATTAGTAGTATTAGTGATAAATACCTGGTTTGATCTGTTAGTAGTATTAGTAGTTAATTCCTGGTTTAATCTACTAGTAGTATTAGTAATTAGTACCTGGTCTGATCTATTAGTAGTATTAGTGATTAATACATAGTCTGATCTACTACTAGTATTAGTAATTATTTCCTGGTCTGATCTATCAGTAGTATTGTTGATTAATAACTGGTCTGATCTACTAGTAGTATTAGTATTTAGTACCTGGTCTAATCTATTAGTAGTATTAGCGATTAATACCTGGCCTGATCTACTAGTTGTATTAGTAATTAGTACCTGGTCTGATCTATTAGTAGTATTAGTGATTCAAACCTGGTCTGATCTACTAGTAGTATTAGTAATTATTACTTGATCAGTACAGAGTAGATTTCATGCATAATGTATCAAGAACCAAGTCAAATGAATGTCTGGTCTAATCAATATATACGAGATCAATAAATAGTCTAATCAGTATTTACTAGTTGATCTGATCAATTCTGTTTCTAATGGGGTTTTAGCCTAAATCCATGACCAATCTAATCAAAAGCAAGTCTAATCTTAAGGCCTGGGGCAAAACAATACACTCGTTCATCTTTCCATATTTTAATATTAAGCATTTACCCTGAACTGATCATCAGTCTATTCAAATCTTATCAAGTCTAATCTAATGTAATCTATTCTATTCTAATCTCATCAAATCTAATCTAACGTAATGTAATCTATTCTAATCTTATCGAGTCTGGTCTAATCTAACATAACAACATAATTTTATATAATCTAGTCCAATCTAACTAGGTCTAATCAAGATCTTGTTTTAAATTGCTTTACAAATACATTAAAAATTTAAATTGAGTTATCTAATCTAAAACCATAATCAATGACTGGTTTGTTATCACTAACTGCTACAATGAATTCTGGTAATAATGGTTTGTTGGTATATCTGCTCTATAGAACTTCAATTCAGTAATTACCCTAAATTTATCATCAGTCTAATCTAATTTTTAATGGCTGGACAGTCCCTGGTTAATCTGATGTTACTGTCTGGTATAAACAGTAGTGTGTTTGATTAGTTGATCATTTATAGCTGCTCTCTCAATACACACCTTTATTACTGGATTTGATCTAATCTAATCTGATCTAACCTAATATAATATATATATATATATGAGAGAGAGAGAGAGAGAGAGAGAGAATCCTATAGAACCCTAAACTAATAATCTAATCTAAGAAAATCTAATAAAATTGGGTCTAATCTCATTGCATGGCATTATCAATATCGGATTTAATTAATCGTCTGGCTGGTGTCTAGCTCTTCTTCTGTACATTCTCTATGCAGTGTATCTAAAATCTGATTATCTAATCTAGTCTCATCAGTTACATGTCTGATCTCAATCAGAATCATAAATACTGTGTCTAACCAGTTAGTTTGTTTTTTAGCCGGTTAGATCAATAGATATTCCGAATCTGTTTTAAAGAAAGCCAATGCTGTCTGATCAAATCCTGATCCGATCATTACAGATTAGATTTAGTGCATGTATACTCTATAATACCCGAGAAACATCTATGTGATTACTCATGAATTACTGAATAAGAGCTACTTTAACTTTACCTGAAATGAGTTTGGTGCTTTGAGTGACTCATCTGTGCTGAGTGTGTGTGTGTGTGTGTGTGTGTGTGTGTGTGTGTGTGTGTGTGTGTGTGTGTGTGTGTGTGGCATCTCAAAAATGTTAATCTTCAGAGACCTTCAGAAGCTGATCATTAGCATCAGAAAAGAGCCTCTTTAGAAATTTAAGGAAAAAAAGTGTGTGCTTGTGTGTTTGTTTGTGTGTGTGTGTGTGTGTGTGTGTGTGTGTGTGTGTGTGTGTTTTGTGTGTGTGGTAAGTATATTACATCCGCGTATATTTGTAAAGCCTGACGTAAACGAACGGAGTGTGGGAGGCTCTGTACCTCTTCTTCATCGCTCTCCTCTCATTTCCTCTTCCTTCGAACGTGACGTGACTGCGAGCTTTAAGCACGCACACCAATTTCCCAGCATGCATTTTGGTCGCCGGTTCTTTCAGCGATTGAGACGCATTTGCAGACGTGATCGGCTCTTCGTCTCGGTGTGCGAGTGCGAATTGAGCAGTGAAGCACGAGCTAGAATAGAGTTCGCCTCTCCAGGTTGGTTTCTTCATGAAAAAAGAACCACTACGCATCAAACACACACACACACACACACACACACACCTGCTACAGTTTCACCTCTCACCTAAAAACCAGTGTCAGCACATTCATTATCAACCTGTGAGAAGGAATCAACCAATCAGAATCCAGAAACCTGTGGCGTCGTGTAGTACCATGATCCATTACCTGAAAAGGGAATATCAGGACCCACTTCCTCCATCATCATTTATTCCAGCACACCATGGGGTCTGTTAGTGCAATTGAAGAACCATGTGCGGGTGGAGATGTCAGGTGTCCCAATACTTTTGTCTGCACAGTGTTTCAGTGTGTGTTACTCAGGAGGAGCGTAGAAAAGGCAGCATTTCTGGTTAACGTAAAAGAACAGCGTGTAATTGGTGTAATTACTCACACTCGACCCAATGTTTACTTTTTGGCAGCGTTCTTTAAATCTGCTACAATCTCTCTCTCTCTCTCTCTCTCTCTCTCTCTCTCACTGTGATTATTTATTATTGATGATTTTATTTGTGGTTTGAAGAAATGGCCCATGGAGACTGTGGTCATTTATAAATGTCTCTCTCTTCCTCTCTCTCTGCCCGTGTCACTCTCTTTCAGCCTATATGGCTCTCTTTGTGTTGCCCTGTCCGTCTGTCTGTCCGTCCGTATGTCCGTCCGTCTGTCTGTCTGTCTGTCTGTCTGTCTGTCTGTCTGTCTGCCAGTTTGTGTTCCTTTTTTCTATATTTCCGACTCTCTCTCTCTCTATGCCAATCTTTCTGCGTTTGTCTCTCCCTGTCTCTATCTGTTTTTCTCTACACCTCTCTATCTCTAGCTCTCTCCGCTGCTCTCTATCTCTCTATCTGCTCGTCTTTCCCGTGCCGTCTCCGGTCTCTGTCTTCAGCTCTCCCTGCACACGTCTCCCTTTTGTCTCTGTTTTGTAGTTTTCAACAGATTCAGAATCCCGTATTTGACTCTCCAGTTCACACCTAGTTTCTAAAACACCCACGTTCTCTCACACACACGCTCAGTGAGTGAAATATTAACAGGCTTCTTGACGGCTTAAATTACACTCCACAGGAGAATTTCATGTTTTTTTTAGAATTCATCACTCATCAGGAAACACACCCTTCCGTGTTTAATTAGTGCACAGGAACGTTTTCACGTCTCCTGGCGTTTACTCAGGATTATACCCTTTTCAGTGCTGAGATTGGATTTCCACTGCTTTGCTCGTAATTCCGATTTGCGGAACAAAAAAGCCGGACCCGTGCCAGACAAGTGTACACGGTAATTAAAATGCCTAATGGCATTAACGCGGATTCATTCATCTGAAGGATTGTGCAAATGATACCACACTCGTGCTCAGGTCTCAGGTTCAGAGCTGAAATGACGCGCTCACGAGCGCTCACGAGCAGTCCAGGCTCGCAGACTGGATGCAGTTCACTCTGTAGTGATGCATTGTGATCCACTTGTTTCGAGTGGGTTCAGACTCCACCTCTGAAAGCTCACGGCTCTGATTTTTCAGTAACGATATTCCTTCTGCCGGAGGCCATTAAACCGAACAGCACGTCTATTCAGCTGTGCGATGGAGCCGTGGGGGGTCTTAACTCAAACGCCCTTCAGCGCCCTTCATCACCCGCGCCATTCAGACACGTTTAGTGGCACTGCGCAAGAAGATAACCGAGTGCAGTGACTCGCTCTTGTTGCCCATGGCGATGACCTTCCTGCTCAAGAAGTCCCCTCATTAGCCGGTGACGGATTCCCGATGGTCTTCACGATTACGTCTAGACACCCTAGTGGATATTTCTGGAACGATTTCAGGACTTCTCCTCACATTCACAGAAAAGAATTC